>NC_092245.1:10653403-10838403 GCF_036320965.1 Panulirus ornatus
CGAGACACTGAGGCTAAGCAAGTGTCTACCAAGTATACTGAAGAATATATTTTGTAAACTCAAATATGGATTTCTTTATTTGTATGCTGATCACTTTCATCGAGGGTGTCATCTCTCACTAATATTCTCACAACATATGATCATTTCCTTCATCGTGTTGATCATAAATATAATTCTCGGAAAGACGTAAAGAAGACTAAAAGTGCGGTTACCTGAGCCTTGGCCAGACGGACACGTGGTCAGCGCTGCTCGCCCTAACCCTGAACTTTTCTCACGCCGAACTTCTACACGTAAAAACTGGCAGATGTCCGGCCTGGCAGCCTAGTGTATCTGTGGTGGGTTACTGTGTGCCTCCCCCCACCATCCTGCGGTTCCTCACTTCACTGACCATGACCTTCGCCACACAAGGACTGGCCTTCAACCATATCAACGCAGATTTGGTCTCAATATTTTCCTCATCCAAGTACATAAGTTTGCCTTTCTTGTCCGTCTATGGCTGCGGTTTTCAAATTTTCTTGGTCGAGAAAAAACCTGGTCCTATATGTAATAATTTCTACAGCCAAATCTTGACCGTCCATTCCTTTCTTTCTTTCTTTAGGAAAATGATGAAAAACTGTGTCAACCATCAGCCAAGCTCAAGTTAAAAAGACTTCCATTTATTCATTACAAACTCTGAGCTTCTGTAACCATTTTGTTTTTTCGTACAGAATTTCGCAGAAACCTTGAAGGATGCTCGAGAATATCCTCGGTTCCGGCTAACCTCTGCTGGAAACACAGACTTGCAGACTTATACTGATACTGAAGACAAGATTCACGGTGAATCCATACCGACTCTCCCATGGTGATCACTAGCCTGACCAATCTAATGCAACACACAGGAGAGGATTTGCAACAGGAATCGTTGTATACACAATACAAGTATCCGTGACATGAATTACGTCCGATGGGCCCAGATGCCCCACACATGGCTTAACTGCCACCACCAGGGTTCTACCTGGCCTCCTCCTCACTGCCACCTTCCTTGATAATCTTGTGTTTAGCCTCACTAGCGATCCAAGGTTTTCTCGAGGCCACAGAGATATTCATACACAACAACTACACTGGCCATTTAGACTCGCTCGGGTGACCAGAGGAAGATATGTTGTTGACATATGACCAGGTGTCTGCCTGACACACACGCTTGCCATAACGGACAGCTTAGTCCGTGCACAAAGATGTCCAAGCTATATACTCTGTTTGGTTCCACATTACTGGTTCACATGTTTGGTTCCACATTACTGGTTCACATGTTTGGTTTCACATTACGGGCACAATGTATAACAGAAAACGTAAAAACTTTCATGGACTAATGCAAAATATTGACTCCAGATAAGTTTTCCAGAAAAACACCCACTTGCATCTACAGTATTCTCAAATGGATATTGAGTACGTCTCACTATCATGTAACGTGGTGATCGTCTCATGTGTCCACATACGTCTGCTTGACCTCCTGACTGTAACACTGAGGTTATGTTGTCAGCTTCTCTAACGTTGCCAGTCTTGGGTGCTCCCTGGCAATGCTCCTTCAGGGTCGACCACCATCAGCAGGACAGCCACTGGTGACTTTACCTGAGATGCCTTCCTCACCAGCTCCCTGCAGGAACATCATATCAATAGGGAGAATAAAACATCTCAACATCAATGGCTATACCGCTCCAACACTTCTGAGTTTCACAAGAGATACAAAATCCTTCATCTGGTTCTCACCTACAAAGGCACGATCATCACAACTTCTCCTTTTAATCAAACATTCGGGTGTTCCACATATTTCTAGCGTTACTGACCAAATATCTTTTTATTTAAAAATTCAACAGATTTAACTGATGACTGTCAACAATTACGGCTGTGAAGGTATTGTTACTACAACACCTGCGACAACTGTAGGTTTGCATCTGTGGAAAAATCATCACGTCAACAAATATGTGGGTGAGTGAGGCTCGTAGCAGCGTGAGGCTCCGCGTGCCTGATTACGGCCAGCGTAGTCATCACTGGGACCTGCCTCCCAGCGGCTACACACACCACAAGCGTCGCATACATTCTATCCAGCGGGTCAGGTTCTACACAGGTTCATGTCCTTACGAAGTAGTCTGGTGGCCCTCTAAGGCTCATGACAAACGTATCGGGCGGTCAGTGTAGTTTATCACACACAAAAAAGGTCACTCAGCTAAACGTATGCAGCCCATGATGCCACAAAGGTCAGTACCAGCACTGCGTGTTTCAGGGTCAAGACGGGCATCAGTTCCGCTGAAGGGTCAACTTTTTTTCATTTAATGTACATATATCTTAACATGTTTCTTGTGCAGAATGGTTGGGTTAAAATATAATAATGAAAATCACATAACTGATGTACGAAAGCAAAGTCAAGGATCAACGATAAACCTCAGTCAAACTAAGACTTTCGTACAATATGTAATACTCCCGTCATACTGCTGATGTAATACACCCGTCATACTGCTGATGTAATACTCCCGTCATACTGCTGATGTAATGGATCAGGAAACCCACATTCAACTTTCCTTGGTGTAGTAGTTAGTGTCGTCCAGGACTATATATCCTGCGGATCTGAGTAAAACTATTAAAGACTAAAGGTGCCATACACACTATCTACGAAAAATAACGGGAGAAATAAATAATACTTGCAATATTTGCAATCTTACATAAATGCGTATTTCAATACAATAAATAAAGATAATGTAAAATTCTGGCTCGTTATCATTACTGTAACTTATAACGGATCTACTTTAGTACAAGGGACATTTTAATCCCAGGTCAGGGCAGGGTAGGAGTGCATGTTGACTGGCAACCTAACCTAACCTGCGTACCTTCCATATAGCCTAGGATTATCATGTTCTCTCTTCCTGTACCCATATGTCACCTGCAATTACCGGGGTGGGAAGGGAGGGGGGGGGGGACTATGAAATGATTGCCACTAAGGCACAATATGATCACACAAGACGAAATGAAACAATACGAGCAAGAACAAAAGCTAGTTAAAGCCATTCGTCAACAGCATTCTTCTTGACCACATGTACACACAAACCTTGTGTGTGAGGCCATGCTCCCCTCATGTCCCAGCTACCAACACCCAACAGTGGCCCTCACCAGCAGCCTCGTCTGGTACCGTGTGAGCAACTACAGGCGGCCACACACCCAGCCTACACCAGCAGCCACCACGACAATTTAGGCAGCAGGAGGCAGGTTGAGGTGAGCGAGCGGCCTTAAGGCTGACCCGCCGACACTCTGTCTTACGCAATATATGGCGAGTATCTTCCTCTACATACAGTGGCACGGGAGGTTCACCCCACTGTCAAGCTGGGCGGCTAGCTCATGGGATAAGCCACCGGTCAAGCCAGGTGCCAAACGAGTCTCCTGTCCGTCAAATGGTCACTCAAGTATGGTGAAAAACCTTATTAATCTCAAGTGTGACGGAAAGAGAATGGAGGCGAAGTACAGTGTGCCATGTTGGGTAGGAGGGCAGGTCTGGGCCAGGTGCTGGGGTCGTTCAGCACGCCAGCTGGGTATGGCACGGGTCTCGCGTTCACAACAACCGCTTAACTTTCCTTCTCTCCCGCACTTCACTCCTCGGTTCCGTACGTAGTTCTTAATTTTAATGTTTATCGAAATTTCATGCAAATGTCCGGATCTAGCAGCTCCAGTATTTCAAGATGGATCAAATGAAAATGGATCTAATATCGGCTGTTATAATCAGTCTGCAGTACAGAAGACGAGTTCTTAAAGCTGGGGAGGCAGGGGAAAAGTGCTGACAGAACTGGCGAGGTCAAATGTCAAGGTCAATATGAATGACGTGCCAAAGCATGATCGTGTTGGTGACGCCTTAAGAACTGGTCGTCTGCCGCTGGGGACATATTCAGTTGGTTGAAGACAATATGTCACCATGTGTAGGGGGCTGTCAGGTGATGGCGCGACGAGGCCTGCAGGGGTGAGATAATGATATATGGGGCTGTGACAGTAGTCAGTTACTGCAAACATAAGAGGCAGGCAGCTGTAAAGTAGTATGGTGGAATCCAAGCCCTCAAGATGCCTGCCGTAACACTACACATTTCTCTCGGCGTATCAGCAATTACTGTATCACTGACATATCAGAGGGTGTGCTCACTCATTAATGTACTCCCTCCCACACAAGATGGACAACTATATCATCTCAAACCCATGACGTACAGCTATGCTTTCTCCGGCACACCACAATGGGTGGCTATGCAAAACATACCATAACAATTATATACTCCCAAGAAACATATTTCATCGAGTTACAGACATGAGCAATTGTGTGTGTTGGGGCCTGACTACTGTATGCAAAGTCGACCCGTACACTCCAGCCCTGCAACACAACACACCTGTCATCTGGGTTACAACAACCCTTGCTGCACACCTTACCTGTAATAACGAGGTCGACATAATATGAGAGAGAGGTTCTCAGTCAACCGGCAAATTAATGTGTGTGTGTGTGTGTGTGTGTGTGTGTGTGTGTGTGTGTGTGTGTGTGTGGTTAATTATTCTTGTGGGAACGTACGAGCCAGTGTGTGCTTGACCCTGAAGGTGTACATACAATTTTAGATGAAGATATGTATGACATGGTTATGTGAACTGGTAACATACAACGAACTACAGAGAGAGGGCGCCCACCACCCTCGCCACTACCAGAAGGCAGTTCCACGATTGTCAATCGGCCACACGTCATAGTCCGTGCGCGTAACTACGTATTTCCCCGGTACAAAGATAGAGGTGTACAGTCGTAGGGTCATCACCCAACCTCTCTAGACGACCAAGAAGACTTTTATGATTTAAACACATGCATCCTGGCGGCATCCACAGTCATTCTATTTAGTCTCCTCCGACCAACAATCCACCATACTGACACACAAACAGTACTTCTTTACGTCATCTCTAAGCAGCATTTGGTCGACATCTCAGGTTACGCTGGTACTGTACCTCACTGAGAAATGTTCATTGTCGACACTGTCCAAATGATTTACAAGTTGAAAGTTGTAAAGAGGTCACCTCCTCTCTCCTTTCCTCCATGGTCGATAAAACTGTAGCCCCTCGCTGTACCTCAGCTCTCTTCATTCAAGTAGGATTTTAGCTGCTCTCCCCTGGGCCATCTCAATAAGACCACTGTGCTTCATTAGATATAAAGTGAACAAACTTCTATGACACAGTCCAGTTTGGGCTGATATATGTTGTGAACAGCTTATCAAACATTTTCTTATTCGCAATATTTCTTCTGTGTACCTTCAGCAATAAGCCAAACACAATGTCGGTCACACATACATTCCTGCAAAAAAATAATTACATCAAGGCCTTCTGTCACTGTGTCCCATCCGTATCATCTTCCACTTACTTGTAAGCAGAGTCAACATCCACTTTCATCAGACAACTTAGGAGTTTGTGAAAGTCCTCCCTATGTGTTCTTATTACCGTAGCATCATCCGCAAACTTGCCCATCCCATCATTAACATACAGAAAATAATGGACAACTGTACAGTTAGCGTACCTGATCGTGACGCATTCACGAGCCGCCCAGGGTCGAGCGCACAGGTTCGAATCCTGGTTGCGGCAGACGGTGCACAGTCAACCCAGCTGTTCATCCACTCCTAGGATTGGTTGATAAAATGGGTACCTGGCTCAGGTTAGGATATATATATATATATATATATATATATATATATATATATATATATATATATATATATATATAGATAGATAGATAGATAGATAGATAGCGTTAATGGGATGGCCTTGATTAGGGCCTCAGCTGCCCGTGCCGTCTAAGCTAACATAAAAAAAAGTCTATAACTGTATCCAGCAGTACAGACAACACTGTGTTAACACACTACACCTACGCACTGACCTTTCATAGTTTTTTTTTTTCCATATATTTACATATTAATGAGCAGGAAGGCAGGGGCGCGTGAGGATGGGTGAAGGCTGTAGGAATGCTGGGTTGAGGGTGACACAACTGACCCACAAGACAACCTCCAGCCACCAGGAGGGAAAGCTAAGGAATCCTTGAGACACACCAAGGCCACTCCCCCCACCACCGACCACACACACACACACTGCTGGTGGTTCAGCAAGGTGGGCAACATTCCGGGAAAACTAGGAAAAAATTATTTACTAGGTGTGGATATGGTGGGGAGGACCCCCAGCCTATAACAACATGAAAGGTTACCTCGGGCAAACTTATCAGTAGGAGCACAGGACATGGCCACACACTTACGCAGGCTTACCCTCCAGCACTCATACACACTAACTCACTCTCTGCAACACCCAAACTTAAAACTTCCTCTGACTTTAGTCGTAGGCATAAAAATAAGAATCTGGTAGCAATCTAACTCAAGCAAGTGTAAAGAAAACGCCAAGCCTTCAACTGATGTATGCAACCCCCCACCACACACACACACACACACACACACACACACACACACACACACTCCATATAGGTTTAAATCTTGGTCGCGGCAGGAAGTCCACAGCCACACAGCTGTTCGTCCTCCCCTCAGGGCTGGTCGATAAAATGGGTATCTGGCTTTGGCTCATGGCGTCTCAGAAAAAAAAAAAAAAAATAGCAAGCTACAAGTACCCCGGGCATTAAGCCATGAGGCAGGGCTGACGCTTCAGCATTCCAGGTCGAACATAGAACGTAAGAGTGGTGGACAAACCTGTACAAACGGCGGACGTGCTGCAGACACGGGCACTATACTCGACCATATTCTTAAACCATTAGTGTTGAACACGCGACCACAGGCCCGAGGTGGCCAACTTCTAGCCCCGACCTCTATGACAGAATTCACGCAAAAAATAAGAACATTACAAAGTATTGTGACAAAATAATGTCGAACGTTATGAAGCATTATAAGAAATGAAGACAGACTATCTTCCCTGAGTGAGTGTATCGCGGCTTCCAGATGTAGTGGCGCCACCAGCGGCGGGAACCTAGCGAGACCCCTGCGTTGCCAGGGCCATCCTCTGCTCCCATCATCATCTACCATAGTAAAAACTGCTGCAACTGAAGCCCTGCCATCTCTCACTGTCAGCTAGGTAGATGTCAATGCCAAACATTTGCTTTCGAAGCATACCAATGAGGGGACAAGGTCGACACACGCACACACACACACACACACACACACACACACACACACACACACACACACACACACACTTCTGTACATCAGGCAAAAAGTGGACCGTTGCAGGAGAGGTACAGCTGGCCGTCCACTCTGAACATTCACCAGGCAGAGAACAATCGTATATCACAAGCCTGGCACACGCTTCACCCAGAGAGTGCATGCCTCATCGCCACTACCACACTCCTGAGAGTGCCTGCCTCACCATCACTACCACACTCTTCCTGTACTAATGGTACAGCATATCCTTGCTCCCATAACCAGTCCACTTCCAGCTACTACCATCCCTGTATCTGGACATTGATGATACCCGTCAAACCACACGGGTATAGTGACACGGTACAATTCATTGTAGCTCAAGCTCACCTACCTCGACACGGTTAACCCCTGTCAGAATGAACATACATGTGATTTTACCATTATACCACGTCAAGCCATGCATCACTAACACATTATGTCGTGCACCCATCTGAGGACATCAGTATACCACGTCAAGCCATGCATCCATATTAAGGACAGTCCATATGGGAGGGTCATCAACAAAGGAAAACATTTTGCCAATTCCTGTACATTACATTCAGATGATGGATGCATTCCAGAACACTTTACAAGTTAAATAAGTATCGTCTTCAATGACGTAATAATCAATGACAACGCAGTGAAAAGATAGTTAGAATAGAACGAACCTTTGAGGCTTAAGTAACAATAACTGAGGTGACAGGTGGTAACCACTACATACACTGCCCTCACATACCACCACACCTTACTATATCCTCGGTAACATCAACAATATTCCCAACCGGATCACATAACAACCGGATCACATAACAACCGGATCACATAACAACCGGATCACATTACAACCGGATCACATAACAACGAACTTTCATTTCTCTTACTCAGATACGTTATCAACCTTCGTGTACACGTGTCTGCCTCTCTATCTGGCTTATCTAACCATCTATGCATCTAAACAGATATGGATAGACAGATGGACAGAAAGACACATATGAAGAAACACTGATAATAATCCATCATATAAGCATTATGGAGGACAACTATCATATTTAGTACATCCAATGTCAATTAACCAATACAATCAACAATATGAGACACCAAACATAATCCTCTGTACTTATGTTGGTCACTGACTTCCACAAACACCATCAGTGGAGTACTGACACGAATGCACACCCGTGCACGAGGGTACATACTACTGACACATATACAACACTCCAACACCACTACAACATGACCCTTGACGTACACATAAACCACGTTGGAGGAAGGACAGGCGGGAGAGTAACTGAGTTGGAATAGCTGGGAGCGCAAAAGTAAGAGTGAGAGGTGGGATAGTAAGTATGGGTAGGAGTAAGGACGAGAAAGTAAGAAGATTAATAACAAAAAGTGAACCCAGGTGCCAGGTCGGCTACTTGTGTCGCGTGACCTTGACTGAAAGTAGTTACCAGGAAGTGAACTCCAAACATGATATCTTTTTTCACTGCAGTCCGGCGCTACAGTACGTCACTACAGTCCGGCGCTACAGTACGTCACTACAGTCCGGCGCTACAGTACGTCACTACAGTCCGGCGCTACAGTACGTCACTACAGTCCGGCGCTACAGTACGTCACTACAGTCCGGCGCTACAGTACGTCACTATAGTCCGGCGCTACAGTACGTCACTACAGTCCGGCGCTACAGTACGTCACTATAGTCCGGCGCTACAGTACGTCACTACAGTCCGGCGCTACAGTACGTCACTATAGTCCGGCGCTACAGTACGTCACTATAGTCCGGCGCTACAGTACGTCACTATAGTCCGGCGCTACAGTACGTCCACTACAGTCCGGCGCTACAGTACGTCACTACAGTCCGGCGTACAGTACGTCACTACAGTCCGGCGCTACAGTACGTCACTATAGTCGGCGCTACAGTACGTCACTATAGTCCGGCGCTACAGTACGTCACTACAGTCGGCGCTACAGTACGTCACTATAGTCGGCGCTACAGTACGTCACTATAGTCGGCGCTACAGTACGTCACTATAGTCGGCGCTACAGTACGTCACTATAGTCGGCGCTACAGTACGTCACTATAGTCGGCGCTACAGTACGTCACTATAGTCGGCGCTACAGTACGTCACTATAGTCGGCGCTACAGTACGTCACTATAGTCCGGCGCTACAGTACGTCATACAGTCCGGCGCTACAGTACGTCACTACAGTCCGGCGTACAGTACGTCACTATAGTCGGCGCTACAGTACGTCATACAGTCCGGCGCTACAGTACGTCCACTACAGTCCGGCGTACAGTACGTCACTATAGTCGGCGCTACAGTACGTCACTATAGTCGGCGCTACAGTACGTCACTATAGTCGGCGCTACAGTACGTCCACTACAGTCCGGCGTACAGTACGTCACTATAGTCCGGCGCTACAGTACGTCATACAGTCCGGCGCTACAGTACGTCACTACAGTCGGCGCTACAGTACGTCATACAGTCCGGCGCTACAGTACGTCACTATAGTCGGCGCTACAGTACGTCATACAGTCCGGCGCTACAGTACGTCACTACAGTCGGCGCTACAGTACGTCATACAGTCCGGCGCTACAGTACGTCATACAGTCCGGCGCTACAGTACGTCATACAGTCCGGCGCTACAGTACGTCACTACAGTCCGGCGTACAGTACGTCACTACAGTCGGCGCTACAGTACGTCACTACAGTCGGCGCTACAGTACGTCACTATAGTCGGCGCTACAGTACGTCACTATAGTCGGCGCTACAGTACGTCACTATAGTCCGGCGCTACAGTACGTCACTATAGTCGGCGCTACAGTACGTCCACTACAGTCCGGCGTACAGTACGTCACTATAGTCGGCGCTACAGTACGTCATACAGTCCGGCGCTACAGTACGTCATACAGTCCGGCGCTACAGTACGTCATACAGTCCGGCGCTACAGTACGTCATACAGTCCGGCGCTTACAGTACGTCACTATAGTCCGGCGCTACAGTACGTCATACAGTCCGGCGCTACAGTACGTCCACTACAGTCCGGCGTACAGTACGTCACTACAGTCGGCGCTACAGTACGTCACTACAGTCCGGCGTACAGTACGTCACTATAGTCGGCGCTACAGTACGTCACTACAGTCCGGCGCTACAGTACGTCCACTACAGTCCGGCGTACAGTACGTCACTATAGTCCGGCGCTACAGTACGTCACTATAGTCGGCGCTACAGTACGTCACTATAGTCGGCGCTACAGTACGTCACTATAGTCGGCGCTACAGTACGTCCACTACAGTCCGGCGCTACAGTACGTCCACTACAGTCCGGCGTACAGTACGTCACTACAGTCCGGCGTACAGTACGTCACTATAGTCGGCGCTACAGTACGTCACTACAGTCCGGCGTACAGTACGTCACTACAGTCGGCGCTACAGTACGTCCACTACAGTCCGGCGTACAGTACGTCACTATAGTCGGCGCTACAGTACGTCACTATAGTCGGCGCTACAGTACGTCACTACAGTCGGCGCTACAGTACGTCACTACAGTCCGGCGTACAGTACGTCACTATAGTCGGCGCTACAGTACGTCATACAGTCCGGCGCTACAGTACGTCCACTACAGTCCGGCGCTACAGTACGTCACTATAGTCGGCGCTACAGTACGTCACTATAGTCGGCGCTACAGTACGTCCACTACAGTCCGGCGCTACAGTACGTCCACTACAGTCCGGCGCTACAGTACGTCACTACAGTCCGGCGTACAGTACGTCACTATAGTCGGCGCTACAGTACGTCATACAGTCCGGCGCTACAGTACGTCACTACAGTCGGCGCTACAGTACGTCCACTACAGTCCGGCGTACAGTACGTCACTACAGTCGGCGCTACAGTACGTCATACAGTCCGGCGCTACAGTACGTCCACTACAGTCCGGCGCTACAGTACGTCACTATAGTCGGCGCTACAGTACGTCATACAGTCCGGCGCTACAGTACGTCATACAGTCCGGCGCTACAGTACGTCCACTACAGTCCGGCGTACAGTACGTCACTACAGTCGGCGCTACAGTACGTCACTACAGTCGGCGCTACAGTACGTCACTACAGTCCGGCGTACAGTACGTCACTACAGTCCGGCGTACAGTACGTCACTACAGTCCGGCGTACAGTACGTCACTATAGTCGGCGCTACAGTACGTCCACTACAGTCCGGCGTACAGTACGTCACTATAGTCGGCGCTACAGTACGTCACTACAGTCGGCGCTACAGTACGTCATACAGTCCGGCGCTACAGTACGTCACTACAGTCCGGCGTACAGTACGTCACTACAGTCCGGCGTACAGTACGTCACTACAGTCCGGCGTACAGTACGTCACTACAGTCCGGCGTACAGTACGTCACTATAGTCGGCGCTACAGTACGTCATACAGTCCGGCGCTACAGTACGTCACTACAGTCCGGCGTACAGTACGTCACTATAGTCGGCGCTACAGTACGTCACTACAGTCGGCGCTACAGTACGTCATACAGTCCGGCGCTACAGTACGTCATACAGTCCGGCGCTACAGTACGTCCACTACAGTCCGGCGTACAGTACGTCACTACAGTCCGGCGTACAGTACGTCACTACAGTCGGCGCTACAGTACGTCATACAGTCCGGCGCTACAGTACGTCACTACAGTCCGGCGTACAGTACGTCACTACAGTCGGCGCTACAGTACGTCATACAGTCCGGCGCTACAGTACGTCATACAGTCCGGCGCTACAGTACGTCACTATAGTCGGCGCTACAGTACGTCACTACAGTCGGCGCTACAGTACGTCACTATAGTCGGCGCTACAGTACGTCATACAGTCCGGCGCTACAGTACGTCACTACAGTCGGCGCTACAGTACGTCATACAGTCCGGCGCTACAGTACGTCACTATAGTCGGCGCTACAGTACGTCACTACAGTCCGGCGTACAGTACGTCACTATAGTCGGCGCTACAGTACGTCACTATAGTCGGCGCTACAGTACGTCCACTACAGTCCGGCGCTACAGTACGTCACTATAGTCGGCGCTACAGTACGTCACTACAGTCCGGCGTACAGTACGTCACTATAGTCGGCGCTACAGTACGTCACTATAGTCCGGCGCTACAGTACGTCACTACAGTCGGCGCTACAGTACGTCATACAGTCCGGCGCTACAGTACGTCACTACAGTCCGGCGTACAGTACGTCACTATAGTCCGGCGCTACAGTACGTCACTATAGTCCGGCGCTACAGTACGTCATACAGTCCGGCGCTACAGTACGTCATACAGTCCGGCGCTACAGTACGTCACTACAGTCCGGCGTACAGTACGTCACTATAGTCGGCGCTACAGTACGTCACTATAGTCGGCGCTACAGTACGTCACTATAGTCCGGCGCTACAGTACGTCACTATAGTCGGCGCTACAGTACGTCACTATAGTCGGCGCTACAGTACGTCATACAGTCCGGCGCTACAGTACGTCATACAGTCCGGCGCTACAGTACGTCACTATAGTCCGGCGCTACAGTACGTCACTATAGTCGGCGCTACAGTACGTCACTATAGTCGGCGCTACAGTACGTCACTATAGTCGGCGCTACAGTACGTCACTACAGTCGGCGCTACAGTACGTCACTATAGTCGGCGCTACAGTACGTCACTATAGTCGGCGCTACAGTACGTCACTATAGTCGGCGCTACAGTACGTCCACTACAGTCCGGCGTACAGTACGTCACTACAGTCCGGCGTACAGTACGTCACTACAGTCGGCGCTACAGTACGTCATACAGTCCGGCGCTACAGTACGTCATACAGTCCGGCGCTACAGTACGTCATACAGTCCGGCGCTACAGTACGTCATACAGTCCGGCGCTTACAGTACGTCACTACAGTCCGGCGTACAGTACGTCACTACAGTCGGCGCTACAGTACGTCATACAGTCCGGCGCTACAGTACGTCACTATAGTCGGCGCTACAGTACGTCACTATAGTCGGCGCTACAGTACGTCACTACAGTCGGCGCTACAGTACGTCATACAGTCCGGCGCTACAGTACGTCACTATAGTCCGGCGCTACAGTACGTCACTATAGTCGGCGCTACAGTACGTCACTACAGTCCGGCGTACAGTACGTCACTACAGTCCGGCGTACAGTACGTCACTACAGTCGGCGCTACAGTACGTCACTATAGTCGGCGCTACAGTACGTCACTATAGTCGGCGCTACAGTACGTCATACAGTCCGGCGCTTACAGTACGTCACTACAGTCCGGCGTACAGTACGTCACTACAGTCCGGCGTACAGTACGTCACTATAGTCGGCGCTACAGTACGTCATACAGTCCGGCGCTACAGTACGTCATACAGTCCGGCGCTACAGTACGTCCACTACAGTCCGGCGCTACAGTACGTCACTACAGTCGGCGCTACAGTACGTCATACAGTCCGGCGCTACAGTACGTCCACTACAGTCCGGCGCTACAGTACGTCCACTACAGTCCGGCGCTACAGTACGTCCACTACAGTCCGGCGTACAGTACGTCACTACAGTCCGGCGTACAGTACGTCACTACAGTCCGGCGTACAGTACGTCACTACAGTCGGCGCTACAGTACGTCCACTACAGTCCGGCGTACAGTACGTCACTATAGTCGGCGCTACAGTACGTCATACAGTCCGGCGCTACAGTACGTCACTACAGTCCGGCGTACAGTACGTCACTACAGTCGGCGCTACAGTACGTCACTATAGTCCGGCGCTACAGTACGTCACTACAGTCCGGCGTACAGTACGTCACTATAGTCCGGCGCTACAGTACGTCACTATAGTCGGCGCTACAGTACGTCACTACAGTCCGGCGTACAGTACGTCACTATAGTCCGGCGCTACAGTACGTCACTACAGTCCGGCGTACAGTACGTCACTACAGTCGGCGCTACAGTACGTCACTACAGTCCGGCGTACAGTACGTCACTATAGTCCGGCGCTACAGTACGTCACTATAGTCGGCGCTACAGTACGTCACTATAGTCCGGCGCTACAGTACGTCACTATAGTCCGGCGCTACAGTACGTCACTATAGTCGGCGCTACAGTACGTCACTATAGTCGGCGCTACAGTACGTCACTACAGTCGGCGCTACAGTACGTCATACAGTCCGGCGCTACAGTACGTCACTACAGTCGGCGCTACAGTACGTCATACAGTCCGGCGCTACAGTACGTCACTACAGTCGGCGCTACAGTACGTCCACTACAGTCCGGCGTACAGTACGTCACTACAGTCCGGCGTACAGTACGTCACTACAGTCGGCGCTACAGTACGTCCACTACAGTCCGGCGTACAGTACGTCACTATAGTCGGCGCTACAGTACGTCACTATAGTCGGCGCTACAGTACGTCCACTACAGTCCGGCGCTACAGTACGTCCACTACAGTCCGGCGTACAGTACGTCACTACAGTCCGGCGCTACAGTACGTCCACTACAGTCCGGCGCTACAGTACGTCATACAGTCCGGCGCTACAGTACGTCCACTACAGTCCGGCGTACAGTACGTCACTACAGTCCGGCGCTACAGTACGTCCACTACAGTCCGGCGCTACAGTACGTCACTACAGTCGGCGCTACAGTACGTCACTACAGTCCGGCGTACAGTACGTCACTATAGTCGGCGCTACAGTACGTCCACTACAGTCCGGCGCTACAGTACGTCACTACAGTCGGCGCTACAGTACGTCACTATAGTCCGGCGCTACAGTACGTCATACAGTCCGGCGCTACAGTACGTCACTATAGTCGGCGCTACAGTACGTCACTATAGTCGGCGCTACAGTACGTCACTATAGTCGGCGCTACAGTACGTCACTATAGTCGGCGCTACAGTACGTCACTATAGTCGGCGCTACAGTACGTCACTATAGTCGGCGCTACAGTACGTCACTATAGTCGGCGCTACAGTACGTCACTATAGTCGGCGCTACAGTACGTCACTATAGTCGGCGCTACAGTACGTCATACAGTCCGGCGCTTACAGTACGTCACTACAGTCGGCGCTACAGTACGTCACTATAGTCGGCGCTACAGTACGTCACTATAGTCGGCGCTACAGTACGTCATACAGTCCGGCGCTACAGTACGTCACTACAGTCGGCGCTACAGTACGTCACTACAGTCGGCGCTACAGTACGTCATACAGTCACCTACATATTTAATGTCATGCCTTGCTTCAGTTATGATTATTAATTATACTTCTGCAAAGTTATTATTAATCAAGAGTTAATTACGTTTTGCACACAGGTGAAGACTATTCTTAGCATGATCTGCAACAATGACTTCGCCACAAATGCAACTTTTTACTAAACCAACGACACGACCATCTGGTCCGCTCCACTGAACGTAAAGGAAAAAATAGTACAAAGGTAGTCCATGAGTACATTAAAGACCACACGTCAGGAAGATTCAGGGTAGTCCTGATATATCTGAAGTCAACATCATCGTAATTGTCATGTGTACAGAACTTGCTACAACACTACACTTATGAACTCACCTCTATAGACCCAAGAATTATGAAGGCATGAACACGTTCCTTAGGCTCTATACCGTGTGTGTGTGTGTGTGTGTGTGTGTGTGTACTTGGTCTAGGCTTTCATATAATTTTTCAGTTATCACAGTCATCTAAAGTTTTAACCCATTTACAAAACTGTACACAACACCTTACGTGGATGATGACTTCAGGTTATCGGTCGTCATTGGAAGACGCGCTGGTGTCAAGCGGGAGAGTCGATGATGCACACATGAATCTAACAAATCTTGAGGCAGATTAGATCCAACTCAGGTCTACTAACGTTTTCTTTACATTTATGTACATAAAAAATTCCCCTAGTGATGCCCCTGTATGTTTACATGGTAAATAATAATCACATCAATACAAGAGTTGTGGGTGTCCGGCCAGGGAAGGTGCAAAAACCTATTTTTTCTGGCATTCAACTCGACCAAAGGTGAGCATAATAACATGTGGTCAACAGACCAAACTACATAATGTAACACCCAATACACAACCAAGTGTTCTTCAGGTTTTCTCTGACTTGCCATCACATACAGTATACAGGGCACTTTTTCAGTATCAAATAAACTGTCTGACGGAACTAGTGAAGCAAAACTTGGAGGGAAGGTAGGCGGCAGAAGGTGAACTGCTGCATGATCAACACTCCGCCAGCCTCACGACGCCTGATTCTAACAAATAATACTCACAACAACCTCATGAGCGACACACACACACTGCCCTTCCCACTGCCCATCCAAGGTCTGGCAAGTTGCTGTTGCTTGTATATACCTCCTCCCGTTAACTTACCAAGGACCTCCCTTCCAGAGAGTACACTGACTCATATATGACAAGTCTCCAGTAACCCTTCAGGTACTGGCAGTGCAGAAGTGTGGGTGGCTACTGGTGGTCAGTGTAGGTACTGGCGGTCAGTGTAGGTACTGGTGGTCAGTGTAGGTGCTGGCGGTCAGTGCAGGTACTGGTGGTCAGTGTAGGTACTGGTGGTCAGTGTAGGTGCTGGCGGTCAGTGCAGGTACTGGTGGTCAGTGTAGGTACTGGTGGTCAGTACAGGTACTGGTGGTCAGTGTAGGTACTGGTGGTCAGTGTAGGTACTGGTGGTCAGTGTAGGTACTGGTGGTCAGTGTAGGTACTGGTTGTTCGATGAATATACGGACACTTAGCAGTTGCCTTGTGGACATACGTATATTGGTCGGCTCTTACCGGTTCGTGTGTCTTACAGCTGCACAACACACACATTGGCACCACGAAGAGGGTTATCATTGGTCCTTCCTAATTTTTTATTTGCGTCACTGAAAGCTACTGAACACCAACCTAGGCTCATACTAAGTGTGAAGTAATCAATAACAGTAGAGTGATGTCCCCCGTCCATCAGGCAGCGACACCCATGAGCTACTACTAGTGCTTCCCTTCCCCTTACACACCTTTCCTCTCCTTCCTCGTCTTGTTGTACCTCTCTGCGCCTCTTTTCCCACTCCTTCGTCCCATACATTCTAACGTAAGCCCATTCCATTCAATCAACATTTCTCCCTCGTTCACAAATCAGTCTTCCCATCATGATGCTTTACTTACCCAGCTGCTGCAAAGTCCGTTCTACTCACAAAAAACGAATAATTAGACACCACACACACACACACACACACACACACACACTAGCAGGACTCTGGCCTGGCCTGAGTCACCGTACGTCATCCATCACCAGAGACCTGTCTCCCAAAATGACACAAGGTCACTCATATATATATATATATATATATATATATATATATATATATATATATATATATATATATATATATATATATATATATATAGAGAGAGAGAGAGAGAGAGAGAGAGAGAGAGAGAGAGTGGGTGTGAGCTGTGTTAAGATATCGTGCACCTCTGTACGTCTGGTGTCGACGCCAAAACCAAGCAAGCTCAGCTGTCTTCGACCACACAGTCCGTCCGCCGGTTTGATCTGGATCTACATGAAGGTCAAACACCAACTGCGACCAGAAGAAAACAAAACGTCGACATATTGCGACCAGTTGTTGTTGCGCCTGTTGATGTGATGAGCACGTGAAGAGTGGCCCACTGGTGTTTTACTGGCCCGGTGGATCACGACCCAACCTTGTGTGGTACATAATGTACTAACGCCGAATTAAGTTAACACAAACTAATGCAGTCAGTCATATGTATATCATATCTTATTTTATGTATAACACAAACCTGTGCATCAGGTACATCAACTGGTGTTGGTCACCTCAGCCAGTGAAGGAACATGAGGCAGGTCATGATGGACTACCCATGTTGGTTCATCTTGTCAGTTTACGTCATCAATGACTCGTGACACAACCTGCATCTCCACTATTTTTGTCTCTTCATTTCCAAGCTGAACAAGATAATTTCAAAGTCTGAAGTCTATATTTTGTTACACTGGAAGAGACAACTACGATAGCATAGAATTTCGCTTGCATTAACCAGTCTGTAGCTTTCTTCTTGTAAAACGCTGCCCGTAAATTTATTTACAAATCAACACAGAGAAATAAACAAGTTGCATAAAATACTAAAACATTTTGATTATCAGTCTGTATTGTTGTATGACTAAAGCAGTGTATTATGATTATAAATACTTGTACTTCATTACAGAACAAGGTAATTCATAACTATATGTTTCTGAGCCACTAAACGCTCACAAGCCTAAACATATCCAACTGTCTCTCAGCCGGAACATCAACAGATGTACAACAGTAATATCTGTACGAAATCTAAATTCTATTTGTTAGAGGATGTGTGTTTGGCTCCGGGATAAAGAGGTCGATCCGGATCTTATATGACATGAAGACGCGACTAATAAATATACAGAAACAAAGGTTATCATGATATCACTATGAACGGCACGTAGCTCTCGGACACACCAGGATCAAAAACCACTTTACATCCGCAAGGGAGCGAAGCAAGTGTCAGGGAAGACCCAGCGTAATCTTCATACTGTCTGGCCATGGTAAACAGCATGGCTGGTGCTAGCAGTATCGCCGGAAACCTGCCAGGTTGGGTGGTGTCCATGTTATAACCTCTGGCCTAACCTTCACAAACTACCGTGGAAGATCTCAGGCATCAGTTCATGATCATCAATGGATGCGCATCTGTCATGACTTACGCCTTGGCCTTTCAGTTTGAAGTGATCACTGATAACCACAATAACGTCACTTGTTCCACTGGTCCGGTAATCTACTGCTATACAAATACCTGTGTCATTACGTGCTATCCTGTGGCTACGTCTCTATATCGTCAGGTTGAACTTGTGTTGTCTGCAGTTAGACACAAGGAAATTCTTTTGGCTCAAGTGACGTGACTAAACTAGACATTACTGGAAGGTGTAATTCAGTTATGTCGTAAATAAATATAACCTCTAGTGTTGTGAAGTGTGACTGATGTTATGAGGCCAAGATCATGGTGGTCAAGATGATGAACACCACCACGGTCTTCATCCTTCTATCCTTACTTACTTCTCAAACCTCAACAATGCCCAAGAGATTTTTAGAAGGTATCACAACTGACGATGTTTATGTCCCAGCTGTTGTACGTGAGAACAATATGTAAGATTACTAGTGTGTGTGTGTGTGTGTGTGTGTGTGTGTGTGTGTGTGTGTGTGTGTGTGTGTGTGTGTGTGTGTGTGTGTGTGCGCGTGTGTGTGTGTGTGTGTGTGTGTGTGTGTGTGTGTGTAAAAGAGATGTACTAAGGAAGTGTACACATCACACAGAGGCTACAGAAAAGTACCGACTAAGTAGAATTATGCCTTAAAATATTTCCACCACAAGTACTTCCGAGGTTCCTTGATTCTCAGGAAGTGAACAGCAGTTTCCAGTTGAACGTTTGAGAAGAGACAAGGCGGACGAGGGTCAGCCAGCAACACGGCACCCAGGGTTTCCCGCACTCGTCCCCACACCACTCTCGCAGGTGGAAGGCTACAACTGATGACACCCAGGTACTTCCCCAGGACTGGCCATATATGTATATATACAGTTTGTGGCCTCGCTACAAGAATTTCTTTTCCTTCAGTTTCATGCCGATATGTTCGGTTATTCCCTGCTTTCCCAGTGTTGGATGTCTGGTTCAGTGGGCAGGTGTGAAGCAACCCATACCTGCGTCTTGCCACACAACTTCCCCACGTGCTAGTAAAGGTTCACATATTGCACGTGGACCATGTGATCTATAGTGTCTGCCTTATATCTGCCCGAGTCTTGTAAATAATAATGCATTAGATACTACCACACTGTGTACTTTCCCGTACCAGTACAGCATAATCAGCGACTCACGTTACAAGAATCAAAAACTTATCCAAATCCTACACACCACAAGGATCAGACGACTACTCTCCCTCATGGTCAAGGTATGAACATCCAACGTGAAGCCTTGGTGATGTGTTCTACATGAAATATGCTTAATATTCTAACCTTTTAATCTGGCGGCCGTTAATACCTACAAGTTGCACAGAAACAATATGTAGCAACTTAACTAAGCAGAGTGATATATATGTACATATATATATATATATATATATATATATATATATATATATATATATATATATATATATATATATATATATATATATATATATATATTCATTTCGTACAAGTAGTCACGGTGTTTTTGTGTAATTCAGTTTAAGAATGTTATTGCAACTTGGCCAAGATGATGAAGCTTCCTACTTCGCCCAGCGAAGATAAGGAAGCCCGGTGCTCCTCGTCCAACAGAGATGTTTCACAGTAGCTCAAAATCTAAGGCACTTGACACATTACTTGGGCACGTCTTCTGAAGTAGAAGGAAGACATATCGTGGAGAGCTTTATTTATACAGCTGTTAGTGTGGCAGCAGACGACGGCTGGTTACTGCTTACGGTGACTACCATGGAGGTGACTGCTCAGCTGGCTGCTGCATGTGGGGAATAACGTGGTGTTCAGACACTGCCCCAGGCGTCTAGCATGGGTGCTGGCATGTCCCGGAGGAGGACTACTTCCTCAGTCCTGAGACTCTCATCATAGGACTATCCTCCCTAGTATGTTGGTCTATCTTCACTCATTGTCCCTACACCCTCTACACCAGCCACACACTATCCCTACATCCTCATCTACTTTCACTGACACTTTCGTCAGTCCCTCACAGTCTAGTTTCCCACTTCTATACAACTATAAATATTAAATATTTCTAAAGTTAGTCTCTCCACAAATATGTTACCTCAATCTTCTCTCTTTCGTGATGAATTTTTGATCACTGTTTACTAAGGTGCAGCAGTTGTGTCAGCCTGCACCAGTCACCATCCTACCTCGCATCTCCCCTTTCACTGCGCACCTTCACCTCTGGTTCTGTTACAGTCCCTCCTCCGCCCCCGCTCCCTCCCTCTGACCAGAGCAGCAGGTGGACTCTGTGGCACGTCAAGAACGAGGCTTAGGAGAATGAATGGTAGGGCGGAACGTTGTTTATGCAGGTGACCCCGACCCCGTAAACCCGTGTCGTCTGGTTGTTGTGGGCCAGGTCGAGACTGTGGTTGCTAGGCAAGTATCGCGGTGAAGAATTTACCACCACAGTTCACTAGAAACAATGTGGTGAGGGTAGGCAGATGAGGGACAGACACAATAGCAGCGTGTGCCGTATATCCATGGTTCAAGTCACCAGCGTTGCAACTGGTATCGTAAAAACTACAAAATAAGAACAATAAAACACGCGGTGTTATATATCGGCTGGAGCGTGTGGAGTGGCAGCGCGGGATGTTGCTCAACATCATACACAACTTTTGCTCTCCTCTCATGATCCTGCCATCTACTCATGACAACACTACCTGAGACTAGCATGTCCATCACGAGTGTCTGGGACTCACAGTGACAAAAGGTACTTGATAAGTGTTTAAACTATGACTGACAAGTCATGTGCATCACTCACGCTAAACGTTAGGTGCTGTCAGTCTACAATCTGTCTTCGCTACATTTCTGAGGCAGATCAAACTATCTTACTATCACAGTGATCTGGTCCAACAACAGAATCGGAAACTGTAGTTTGACAGGCCATGTTTTGCTAATCAAAAGTTTATGCAATACCAAGATATCCAAGTAAAAAGGAAAAACAAGTCTTCCAAACTAAGCCAAGCAGCAGATAGCGACTCTCTAACAGACTAATCTCGAGCATCTCCACACCTGGATATCAATATGTCTACCTACCTACATACATACCTACTTACCTACCTACCTATATACCTACTTACCTACCTACCTATATACCTACTTACCTACCTACCTACATACCTACTTACCTACCTACCCATCTTCATGTCTAGGAGTCTCTTCCTTCTTCTATAAGCTCCCACAGCGCTCAGAAATCGGGCCACGTCTACCGGAAGGGACCACAGGTTATATAATGTAATGATATGTGTATGTGTGTGTCGACGAGTGCGGGGCAACTGAGCAGTGCGTGTCAAGATGATTGAGATATGTTGAACCCACGTTCGTAGTGTTGTAGGCTGGGTGCTGTCCTGAACGCAGGCAAGTAAGTGTGATTCGAACGTCTGAGGAGAAGAGGTTCAGATGGATGTGTGACTGGTGTTCATGACTGAGTTGGAATGGTGGATGTTTAGCGCTTGAGTTGATTTTTGCCGTAAAAGCGGGTAATCTACAGTGTACTCCTCCCCACCCCACCCTGTGGGCGGTGGTGCAAAAAAAAGAAACTGTGTGCTTATAACAGGTACTGGGCCTCAATGACTGAATTTCTGGAGAAGTTACAATACATTTCGGTGTACTAGCAGATTCGTGCCCTCGTCTGCTTGCTCCTGCGGAGTGCTACCACGTCCTCCCTTACCGCCACCCTAGCCACCACTACTCCCTCCCTCCCTGGCTAACACACCCTCACTTATCATCACTCACTCTCTACCAAGCCATGGCACCCTCCCTTAAACTAACACTCCTTCCCTCGCTGGCCACCACAGCCTGAACGGCGGAGGGCAGTGTTCAGTGGTGTAATTGCTAACTTCGCCTTTTCCCGTTTCCATGTTTCCCACACTGCCGGTACAGCCTTCCTGTTCAGCAATGAAATTCTTTCCACCCAACCAGTTAGCAGTTTCTATAATGCCAAGGAAATGGTTGAATTATTGGCAACTGTTAGTCATCTCGCTTCTGCTAACTTCCTCGCCGTGTCTGCAGCCTTGATGATTGCTCGTTCAGTTATCAAGAACCAAAATATCTAAAATAAGAGAAGCTGATGATATCTGAAATTCTCTCGTCTCATATCTCTATCAGGCCCCACTGTGAGAAATATGTCTAAAAAGACGACCAATTTTACGGTATTTGTATGATTCTCAGTCATGTCGTGTAGTTTGCAGTATTGATACAGTAAATCAAACTAGCAACCACGGCTCACCGATACAGATTTCATCATTCGGGAAGAAAAAGACTTTCTAATCAGTTGAACATTTTTCAGACATCAACTTGCTGTTCATAGCAGGACCAGACTACGTCCAGAACCGTAAGATAATATTGCTTGTTCTGCTGCACACGCTAGCAGAAATATATGATGCTATCATCTATTCTGCTGCCCATACCGGCACAACCATAAGTTGACAGTGTCTGTTTAGCTGCTCACACCAACAACAGTATCCTATCAGTCCGGCCTGTTGCCCACATCGCCATATTAAGACGGCTGTCAGTGAGGTGGACGGTCTCATGATACAGTAATCAGTCGTATTAACAAAACAGGACTGACTAAAGTGACAACTCTAACACACGACAAAGTCGTGACTCAAGTCTAGAAAAACGACGTGTAACGAGCCACAGAGAGATGAGTCCTACGTTTCACGCATTAAGGTGGAGCGACACAAAGTACCAATCATCACTGAAAACCAAATTCTCAACAACGCAAAATAACAAATACAAATACGATCCGTCTGACCCAGGAGATATAATGAATAATTTTCTCCTACATGTATCATGTCCTAACTCTTTAACACACAATTACACTCCTGTCTACAGATGAGTTGCCTCAAGACGATTTGTATTTAAGATAAAACGAAAATCAGGCCACCAGCCGGACGCATTGTGTTGAGTTCGCGTGTACAGCTTGGGTCCTGTAAGGAAGGGGACTTGACTTGGACCATAGGACGGTACATATCCTTGGTGTACCCTGGGAACTCACTCCTGTGAGACGCCCACATGGCCGGCCAACCTAGTGTTCCCGACGGATCACGTGACCACAAACGGTGACATTCACACTAAACAGAATGTTTGTCGAATCTCGCGAGGATATCCTGCATTCCTGTTTGGTCTGCACCAGCGGAGTTTCCCGGGCCACCTGTGTGGCAGCAGCAGCAGAGAAGGACACTGACTAAAGCCGGTGATCACACACTACATGTGGATACTCAGACGCTCAAGTATATCGCGAGCGGACCATGGTGAGCCGACTTCTGGTATACTGATGGTCTGCACGAGAGAAAAGAATACAGGTTGGGTCGAGAGGGTTAAACCTGTGTGTGTGTGTGTGTGTGTGTGTGTGTGTGTGTGTGTGTGTGTGTGTGTGTGTGTGTGTGTGTGTGTGTGTGTTAAAAAGTTAATATGGCTTCAAAGTAACATATATGAAAAACCTGAATGATAAGCTGGTGAAGCTGTGAAGAGAGGGAACACGTACACATGGCAGCAGAAGAAAGTGAGGGTAGAAACGTACGAACTCGGAGGTGAACGTCAGAAAGAACATTTCGTGAGGAACATAAAGATGTTGACGAACACGTGTAATGTTAACTTTATCATAACTGTTCACTTGACGGTGTTAACCTGCGGTCATAAATTAACTTTATGTAACTTGTGTCACAAATATAACCCAGGGAGAGAAGCAAGGTTCTCCTGCATGACAATACTTCAGAGTACGCAACACCTATCATAAGTTTGTGTTCTCTGCAACATGTTAGCACAATTATGGTGTCATATCTACGTCACAGTCAAATTAAGGAAAGCAATTAAAATAAAAAGTGTCGAAGGTAACAGTATAAGCAGGTCAGGCTAACAATATAATCATATTGCAATATTCATTTATACATGTCCCAGGACTGCAAGAGTCGCTGGAGGTTTGTGTATAATGCCTGAGATAAAGAAATAATGGCTAATATTCTCAGTGACCGAGACACCACAGCTTACACGGGTGGAGGGAGAGTCAACGTTGGTGTCGTCACATCAGGACACAGGAACACGCTATACCACCTCATTACAAGGAAGGTTACGGTTGGCACGCGACTCATGTTTTGAGGACCTCCCAAAGCCTCTCCCTTCACACAGTAACACCCGCCAACACTCAAGTGGTTCAGGAACCTATTCAATAAACCGTTTTTTTGTGCATTCCCACACGACCTATTGATTCCGCAGGAGGGCGTGAAGCCCGAGATGTTGATCATGCCGCGCTGCTACAATTCGTTACAGACGAAAAGGCAAAATCCGGTCCTGTAGAGAGAAAGCTTCCGTCGGGGTCACCCAGCGGCCTTTGACGAGTATCCTTCGCCTTGTTTTACGAGGCAGCTGCCGCTGGGCAGGGACTTCCCTGCCGCCCCTTGATTCTCCAGGTCCATCATCCCCAACCCAACCACAAGGCAACACCTGGGTGTCACACCTCGTGTGATACTAATCGCTCTGACCTGACCTCGTGACATGCTAATGGCACGTGGCACTTTCCTCCGCCCACTTCATGCCGCAACTCACCGTACCTATAATACTCTGTAAAAGGCCATAACCCAATTTCTGTTATTAGGACAAGAATATTTTCCTTCAACAGAATCATAAATATTTTCCTAGATGTGATATTAAGTAAGAATGATAAATAAAATGAATAACATGAATTAACTATTTTATAAGTAATGAGCCAACAAACCTTGTAATAATAACAAAAACAGAAGCACTTACATTGCCTGAAGTCTCGCCGTTAATCAAAAATGCTGAAAAAGATACTGAACTCATGAACTTGAACAACAAGTGCATGTCTTTTCATCAGTGTCTGCCTAATGTTATGAATCATAACTATCACTCATTAAGCAGCTACTTGCAAGAAAAACAGTTCTTCCTAATTAGTATGTAAATCAATATATCTATAAATGCCCTCATATCTCACCAGGGATACTCGTGGTTTGTATCATGTATTCTTCCAGTTATCTGATCGTGCTAACAGCAATATGTCTGCAGACAACAGCCACACGCACGATGACGACACAATGCCCCACATACACCTCTGCAGCGGCTGCCCATACCGACACTCCAGCACTACTTTTTTGCCGGGTTTAATGTACAGGAGATCTTGATGTTGGTCATGTTCCTTCTCCAGTAGGATCCTATAGGATGAGGTGGGTGGGTGGGAGTGTTCCCAAGAAAAGGTCAGCACAACAACAGCTGCTGGTGCACCTTTACACGCACGACTCGTACATGGTGAACTGTCCTCAGTGTCCCCCGCCTTCCTGCCACTCCCATCACCACACCACGCTACACTACACTTACTATGCCAACAACACTCACTAAATCCACAATACGAACACTCTCCTGGTCATCACAACAAACTTACCACTCCCACTATACCGACCACGGCCAAAATACCTTCCACACTTATGTTTGTATCACGCAACCACCACGCACTTTGCAATCACCTAGGCCCACCACAATCACCGATCTCACCACACTTGCTACAGCTATCCTGGCCACTAACATCACAATGACGCCAGCCACATTCCTCACGCCCACCACTCACCATAATTTCAACGCCCACTTAACAGGTAAGTGGCACACAATTATTTCCACAAAGTTACTAGAAAGCAGATACAGGCGTTAAGAGGGCCGGGATCATTACCACGGTCGGCTGGACACGCCAGGTAACATTTTGAAATACTTCCTCGTAGGTAGGTAGGATTGCTGCCGGTTATTTACATGTCACTCTAATCTCATATGTCGTAAATCTGAAATCATACGAATGATAATAAAACTTATACGCTGTAACAATATATTGATACACCGCCCAGGGCACGACTGAGGTCCTTCATCAGCGTTATCTACACACTAAATAATAAACAAATATACACTATCTTAACTCCTTTCCCACATAATGGATCCAGAACATCCACGTATCTGCCGTGTCGCATTATTTAGCCCAACTGGGGTTCCCAGCCCCCCAGGCAAGGACTCCCATTCCCTGGGATAGTCTTACTACTGCTTTTTTCACTGAAAGTTTTTATTACAGCCAATAACATTTAGTGAACAGCAGCAGCAGCAGCAGGGAAGGCAACCTTGTGTGGCTTGTGACCCAGCAGGGCTGCCAGGGAGAGGTCAACCATGACATGCACGTCGACCACTAGTCTGGGGAAGGCGACTCCTTAACCTGACCTCAGACACACAGGGCCAACAAGTCATGGAGGTCGGTGTGTGGGCTGGTGATGGCAGCTCTGTCTTTGGGTTACCAGGAGGAGAATGAGGAGGTTGGGGGGGGGGGGGGGGGGGACTCAGGTGGAGCGAGGAACTCGTGGCCTCCTGGGGGCGGCGGCACACGGCCACAAAAGTACTAATCGCAATACCAAACTTGGAGATTCTAACCTCATGTGCTCAAGTCCTCGCACCACACTTCTGACACTATCATCCCCCGACGAGAGAGGTAATAGGCCGCTGCCCACACACGTCCTACCACCACTCGAACATTTTCCATAATTGTACAAGTATTTACTATAGTTACAACATAAAGGTTACTCTCTATCTTGCTCCTTACCCATCACAAACATGTGCGTGACAAAGCCAATGTCATGAGGGAAGTGGTGGATGTGTCCCGCTGGGCAGTAGCACCCCCTGCCATGCATGGTAACTATTGTGCCTGTGTCCCTCACCAGCCGCACACTTCGTGTTAGGTGGCGGGCGTCAGCCGACCACATGGTCGTGACATATGGTGGGCGCACCGTGCCTGCCTCCCACTCTCCACACACAGGCCTATGGACATTGCAAGAAACACACTAGTGACAGGCTTCCTCTCGCTACTGAATGACCAGGTTTTTTTTTTCTTTAATTTTCCAAAAGAAGGAACAGAGAAGGGGGCCAGGTAAGGATATTCCCTCTAAGGCCCAGTCCTCTGTTCTTAACGCTACCTCGCTAATGCGGGAAATGGCGAATAGTATGAAAGAAAGAAAGAATATATATATATATATATATATATATATATATATATATATATATATATATATATATATATATATATATATATATATAAGGAAATCTTTCAAGAGGAGTAGTTTACCTTGTTCCAGTTCCCCTCAAGGAATATGGAAGCAAGTCAACAAAGTATCCATCAACAGATACAATTAGTCATCAAGAGACAGAGCGTGGGTCCAGGGGCGCCGCCCCTGGCCGGGGACCCTGGGAACAATGAGCTCCAGAAGCTTCAGTATCTGTTGCAGTCTTTAGTTGACAACAAACATGGCTTCCAAAGTCATTCTCTAAACATCTCCCTGTACATGATCTTAACCAAACCTAGGAATGAAGAGAAACATTTTTTTTCCATGGGTAATGTAAATGTGGTAATGAGCCTTACGATGCCATGGTAACCCACGTCAATCTGAATCAGGTCTTCCTCAGAGACGTGTACACTAATGTTCCACTAATGACCACATACCACGCAACACAACCGTCCCAGTTGATCTCTACATTATCACTTCAAAAGTCGTACTATAAACTGACTTCTTCAGATAATGTAAAACTGTTACTACCAACACTTGACTGTGATCTTCCTTTAACATCTCATCCAACACTACCAAGGATGGACGAGTTGTTGGCCAGGCATGCAAGTTGGTGCTCCTATAGGCAGTAGTCGTCACCTGGTACCGGTGGCAGGCGGCGTGTGGTGGATGATGTTAGTGTATGCGGGAGGAGAGTTGAGGTGGTGACCGTGCAATTGTCAGGGAGGCTCGCAGGCAGGTCATTGACATTATAACAAGGTAGACAAACTAAGGCGTTGGGGCGGGTGGTCTTGTAGGCTTAGGTGCATGGTGGGCTGCCTCTGGACCAGTCCTGTTTATCTTTCTAATGGTATGGCTAAGCCAGACCTCTCTACCCTGTATTGTTTGCTACTGGCTTGGCCGAGTGACTACCTGTAATCGATCAGGATCGGAGGCCGAGTGCCGAACACCTGAGCGGCGCGCGGTACGAGGGCAGGTCGTCCCTGCAGGCGCGCCGCCGTATCCCTGGCCGGCGGTGACGGAGGTCACCTTCCTAGTAGCCAGGGGGAAAAACTGGCCCACTCTGTCCTAACTGCACTACCTGTATGTAGGAAGGCTGCCACTGCCTCTCTCTTGTGTTACTGTTGCTCTTTCGAGGAATGATTATTACCCAAGTGGTTTCTGAAGGGTAGTGGGCGACACGAGTTTTGTGATTCCCGGGAAGGAAGAGAAAGACAGATGCCTCCGTTTGTTCTCTGGGAGGAGGTGGTATCTAAGAGGCAGATAGGCAGGTATCTCTACTCTTGTAGTTGTTTCCAAGAGGAAGGTCGTCTAGGTGGTTCTGTTTGGGGCAGGCAAAACCCTTCTTATTGCTGCTGTTGTGTTGAACCAGAGGAAAGATCGTGTGAGTAGTTTGTGACTGTCGAGAGCAGGCTCTGTGTTCTTGTGTTGCTGAAGGAAACACCTTCCTAGGGTTTCTGGAGAGTGAGGACTGGCACGAGACGAGAGATAACTAACAACCGGCGTATAAGAGATGGATCTTGGGAATATGTGGGCTATGGAAGAGAGGGTCACGACCATCTTACTTATTTGTTGAACAGTAAGGGTTGTGGAGGGTGGCGGGTGCGATTACACGAGCAATGTTGTGGAGTTTCCATGTAATTTCAACATTTTGTATCCTGCAGCAAAGTTGTCTGTAATTCACAGACGGAAGATAAATTAATCCCAAAGTGATGGGAGGGGGGGAGGGAGAGAATATAGACAAGTTTGTTGCTCTGGTGACCAGGAAGGTGCAGGGGAAGACTGGGAGGGGGGGGGGATTGGTCTTGTACTGCAGCTGAGGGTAAACTGGTCTTGGTGTGATGGTTAACTTATAAGCTATAGATGAGAACAGCAGAAATGACGATGAACCACATACTACGCGTCTGGGGATTTGTGGTCAAGTTACTCTCCCCTGCCGCTGTGTAACATAAGGTGCGTACGTGTCAGCGACAGACAAACCCTGCAGGGGAGGCTACCGCCAGGTCTGTTGGGTGAAAGTGATGAGAGGAATGCCAAAGAGACTTTTATTTCTTTCTTGAACTACAGTTGCGGAATACTTCATCATCATCATCGTCCACGTTGTGGCTTCACAGTTCCAGGTCTCTTGGCAGCATCACCTGCTGACAACTGACTCACGTCTGGTGAATATTATTGTTTTTCATCGACGACTGTCACGCTCCGGGAACGACAAAGACACTGGGTAATGAAGCCGTTGGTTAGGAAAGTGAAACGACATCTGCAAGTTCATGTCATGAATCCGAACACCGTCAACCATCAGCCAGGCCTTCCAGCCTCACTCATGGTCTAGCGCCTCAAGTGTGCTTCTGTGCCAAGGAGAGAGAGAGAGAGACCACCAACTCGCAGCTCAAGTCCACCTGCCTCACTGGTCACTCGTCTAACCTGAACAACTTATATTCTTCATTGGGAAATCTCTGATAAAATCCAGCAAATCCTTAACTATACAAACTTGGATGCAACAGCAACTGACCAATGGGTCCTGTTGAAGGATAGTGATGGAGGAACACATCAAAGAAACAGAAATTCAAGGAGAGAAAAATGGAAACAATGATTTAGACAAATACCTTAACACTTCTCCCTTGATGAGCAAGGGTGAAGGTGTGGAAACAAGGCAGTGTATAAACTTAAGATCACAGATAACGTCAAACGACGACGGCAACTACCCTAACATGACTGTGCTCGAGCGGGCGGGGCCCAGTCCCCCTTGTTAGGAAAATTATGGACGCAGTGTCCTACTGAGGCCAACCTTGACACAGTGCATTCTGGGTCAGGACAAATATTGGCCAGAAGACCTGTGAGGTGGCGGAACTTACTACTGTCGGGAGACCTTATGGACAAGAGTCCAGCCAGCTGACCTGAGAACATAGCCTTCTGCTCTGACACTGCCACTGTAAAGTACAGGAAGATGTGAAATACTGATCTTTCTCCATGAGGTGTCAACTGATGAGGCTGCTGGAGATTGATACTATGACATTACAACACTAGTGAACGATACGACACGAGTATGTGAAACTGGCATGAAGTGCTCACGACCACCAGTACCTTCCTTTACTGAGCAACAGATAAAGAATATGCTGTGTTGCGGGAAGGGACTGGTCCAGTGTCGCCGGGAAAGGGTAGCCCCACCTTCCTAATGTGTTGTGTTGTGAGATTGATTGATCTAGTGTTGCCGGGAGCCTGCCCTCCCACTTGTATTGTGAAAGGGGCTGGTTTTAGTGTTGCCGGGGAAGGCTAGCCCCAACGTAGCATTATACACACGGGAATGGAATAATAACTCAACACCAGCCATCTTGCGTTGGTGTGGAGGTGCCTCTCCCTGGCCAGGCAGAGATAGCTGCTCCTGGGTGTCTGATCTCAGCAACCTTCACATTAGCCGACACAACAAGAGACTTCATCTCTGCTCCACTAGTAATTCTACCAACTGTTTTCTGCAACATGGTGCTTCTTCACTACATGACATAGTACTCCAGTGGAGATCTGGGCCGGAGCTTCATTTTATCTCACAAGTGTGAGGTAGATGTAATGAGGCTCAAAGATACACTCTTCCTCCTAAATACCTCATTATCTTCCTCACGCTATAAAGATATCGACCATTTACCTGAAGTTCACTCCATTCTTCCAACAATCTCGTTAGTCAAAAACTATGATATTAAAATGGATTTTCCCACAAGACAACAAATGTTGCCTTTCAAGGAATATGAACAGGAATATGGTGCAGCGGTAGTGTCCACCTCCTGGTCGCAACACCCACTGTCGGCCACCATAAACACTTCCTACACACACACACACACACACACACACACACACACACACACACACATACACGTGTCCCCTGGCCTAGGGTCTGTGTCCTCCTCCAACTTCACCAGCAGCCTTAGGAAAACCGTTTACCCACCTGCACCCACCTACCACTACAGTGAAAACTTCCACCTTCCACCAGCAGACAGTACCTACATCTGACATAACCAACTAGCACACAGCCCCCACGCCAGCCAGTGATACTAGTAACTACCAGTATTACTGGCTATCTGGTGCAGTGACCCAACACCCCCCACCACCTGCTCCCATCATTAGATAGCAGCCAAACCTACAACTGACACCAGCTCTTACCACGTACGCCCACCTGCCATCACCAAACACCTGCAGATCGTGACGCAAAATTCAACGAAACTCTGGGATACAAGAGTTTGTGAGGGAAGAATGTTGACTCGGATGGACCAGAGGTCCTGCCAGGACGTTGATGTCTGTATACAGTGAAGGTGTTGCCTACTGACAGCACAGTTGTGTCATGAGATCAGGTGACACAAGATACAGTGCTACACGAACGGCCACACGTTCCACTCCCTGGTGCGATATTCCACATATTAATATGTACCACAAATGCTGTTCATCAGTGGGATGCGGGAAGACTGGCCAGGGCCTTCTCATCGTCATGTCTTTGGTAAATCAAAAGTTATAGTTTAAGGTCGGGTGAAGGTAGTATTGGGGTCAGGTATTAGGGCTAAGGTCACGCCAGGCCACGGATGCCAGAGGTAACGGGAAGGCGTTGGGTGAAGGGAAATGGGTCAGTACACAATACAGTCCTGCAGCAGCTGGTGACAGGTAAGACCACACCTGACGGCACCATCAATACGATTCGGACTGGAGGGAAGAGTTGACGGTAACATCAAGAGACAGGCTTGGTGGAACTGTTGACAGCAAGGTCAGAGGAAGGGCACCGGGGAACAGATGATGGTACGCAGGTCATGAGACGGGACTGGGGTAGCAAACAATATCAAAGAAAACAAGAAAGGGGTTCGACGGCAAGTTGACGATAAGGTATTTCAGAGACTTGCTCGGGGAGAACGGCTGACGGTAAGAAGATAAAAGTAAGGTCTCACATGACTAGCTGATGGGAAGGGGGTCAAGACACAGCCCAAGAGGACTAGCTGACGGTAAGGAGGCCAAGGTGCGGGTTCGGTGGAAAAGCTGACAGTAAAGAGGTCAAGAGACAGGACGGAAAAACCGGTTGACAGAAAGATCAGAGGATGGAGTCTAGGATCACTTTGTGTTATGATACAGAAAGTTAACAAGTCGACTGAAACGATTTGTTATGTTTCTTGATGTGTTGTGTTACGTCACATTAACAACCAAGACCCAAGTTCTACTCCTCATGTGTGATCCTCATACGTGTACACAGATTCATGTGTGATCTTCATACGTGTACACAGGTTCATGCGTGATCCTCTCATACGTGTACACAGGTCTATGTGTGATCCTCATACGTGTACACAGGTTCATGTGTGATCCTCATTCGTGTACACAGGTTCATGTGTGATCCTCATACGTGTACACAGGTCCATGTGTGATCCTCATACGTGTACACAGGTTCATGTGTGATCCTCATACACACAGGTTGAGGTGCACTTGCGTTCGACTGGTACAATTACAACACACCTACCATAGTTGGGGTATGCTACACACCTGACATGATACATGCGGCAGGGACATGGTACACGAGGAGCTACCATCATCCACCAACGTAATCGTGGTGGGTGTCTCCTCAGGAATATTATTCAATCGACACTGCCATCATTGCTTCTCTCTGAGAACACACCCAAACTGATACGGGAGCAGAAACAAATAAGGCATAAGTATAATATACTTCAACTTTTACTGAAGGCAGGTAAGGCTGCGCAATAATAGGGTTAAGATTACTCTCAGGGATCCTGGTTGTGATCACTACGTATCTAGGGCGAGGGCGTCGGTACCCACGAGCTGGGGAGACGAAGATGAAAGAATATTAGTGAACATGAAGTCATCACAGGATGAAGGAGAGCATGTTGTTATAAAGCAGTCGAATTGTTGGTACTTACTGACGCTGGGAAGCTCTGGCAACAGAAAAAATGAACAGGATGGATGTCATCACAGCAGACAAAGGGGTCCCACGTAGCGGCACTGGGTGGGGTTGTAAGTAACTAATAACAGGGAAGGAACAGTGACAGATACTGGGAAAAGGGAAAGAAGACCTTGTTGGAGGTAATGGGGAGGTAAGAGGGGATGGTAATGAGAGCATATAATAGTGAGGGGATCTAGTCCGGCAAGAGGTAACGTGAGTGACCATTATAACAAAAATAACAAAGTAAAAAAAAAAACCAGGAGGAAATATTAGAGAAGAGGCGGGGTAGAAGGTGGAAGAGAGAGGCCATTCAAGAGCCAACGGAAAGGTGCCCAGGTAACAGTTACCGGCAGGACGCCAAAAAGACTAAGGGAAGTGTTCAATTAACAGATAACGGTAATGTACGACGTATCAGGCAACGGGAATGAGGTGAGGTACTTACTAATACTGACCTGATCCTGCAATGCAACAACCAAACACCATGACCTGCAGGCAGACCTCTTTCCAAGTGTCTACTGACTCGTGCCTCTAGAGCCCAGGCACGTAACCGACCCTGATATCAACAGCACCAAGCTGAGTGTTCCAGTACTCTCTTATTATGTAACTGCCCAACGTCCACGCCGGGTGTAGCCCTCCATGGTGACTGGTTCTCCAGTGGTGGCTGACACCTTCAAAGGTAACAGGAGCTTCCCAGGGTGAAAGGTGTCCCAGGGCGAATATGGTCTGCCCTCCAGGAGGCTGCTTGGTGCGATGTATGACACTCACTTGCTTCTCTCAAAGGCTACTCAGATCTAACACACTACATAAAATCTTCAACATCTGCTTCGGATTCAACAAATGTTAAATAGGACTGTTAAAGTACGGAATGACAAGAATGTTTCAAATTAACACATCAATCCCTATACAAATAAGCTATACAAATACATGTGCCTTTTTTATGAGGGAAAAAACGCTTCCAGGTATTTCTCGTCAATTACCGATTCTCTGATCCAGTCTTAAAAGCTTAATGTTTCTGATATCTTCAACAACTTGAATGTGGTCTTGTATGCATTCCTTTAACCGAGATCCCCCTCTGACAAACCCATTTAAGACAGATAAAGCCTTCATAAGCAGCTGGTGTTTTCTTTTGTAGGTAAGACAAAGCCTACTAGAGAAACTTGGGCCCTACTGTGGTAGTTGTAACCTAACAGCTGAGTCCTTCAGAAGAGAACAGGAATTTACGAATTAAGACCACGAAGTCGTTAGCCCATCTACCACAAACCTAGAGATCATCCGGTCACAACTTCTGCAACATGTATCTTTAAAGTTCAACTACAGACATTATCAGCTGAACATAAGTGTCTTGTTTTAATACATTAATAACAGAAAATGTTTATAATTCGAAAACGATAAATTTATCATTATTAAAGCATCAACAAGAGTAACAGTTTTGTAAGAATTTATTTTTCTGGGTTCTTATAACATAGAAACATAAACATTCTAGCACAATCTTGGCATAAATCTTTATATGTTAATCACTTCAGAAAGTTTACATTAATGTTTCCTTGGATTCTGGAGATTATACTATCATGAATATCTTGAATACTGTGTACGTTGCATGATGCCATGCCTCACATACTGTGTAGGTTGCATGATGCCATGCCTCACATACTGTGTACGTTGCATGATGCCATGCCTCACATACTGTGTACGTTGCATGATGCCATGCCTCACATACTGTGTACGTTGCATGATGCCATGCCTCACATACTGTGTGCACTGCACACGGTAATTATGTAATTCTTATAAAATTATCTTCAAGCAGAAAAGATGGCCAGATTTTTCAGCGTCTGGCTGTCTGTCTCTTCAGTAAATGATTGCACCGGTAGAGCATTCCACACACACACACACACACACACACACACACACACACACACACACACACACAAACTTTCCTGCGCGTTAAACCGCCGGTACACGAGAACTTTCTTTAAAAGAAAGTTTGTTCTTCTGGCAGCCGACTGGTTGACATTTAACTAAAAAAATTCTAATTAAGAAAACTTATAAAAGTGATGTAACCAGAGATACAGAGCCTAAGAAGCCGTGCTGAAGTTGAAGACGGCCACACAAACACACATACATGTCTGAGAATAGGTAAGTGGAACAAAACCTGTTATATGGTAGACACGACCGTGTACTGCACCATCTGCTCTGCTCCCTCACACGTCCTGCAGCTTCCATCTAAAGTATGCGGCACAAATTCTTGCTTAAATTCACATAAAAGTTTCAGTCTTTTTTCCTGTGATAAAATCTGTGGAGCGCAGAACTCGCACACCGCAAGACATATCGCAGGGAAATGTGGTGCTTGTAGATGGTACACGCTAACTTGTATCTGGAGTCCGATTTGAGTCCACCCGCATGCTCGACGCGAATAAGGAAACACTAGAAACCCAACCACTTTGTAACCGTTACGAAATATTCAGATGGAGCCTGCATCAATGTGTCCAGGGAACTATGCATGAGATTGGTTCCAGGTCCTGGATTAAGGCCGTGTGCACACAGACCCCAGTCCTGATGAAGCTCTCTCTCTCTCACGGTCTGTATGATGATGATGCTGAAACACGTCAGGCTGGCAGAACATACGTATGGGACAGTTGTCTGTGTTCTGAGGTTTTACGGTGCGCGAAAATACAATCATCCTGATATGTGTCCAGAGTCGACAGTGAAACGTAAACGTACACAATCAACACAACATGACGTACATGGAAAGCTTCACATTCACAAAGTTGCAAGACAAGTAAGCAAACAGAGGTCAAGTGTTCTCACGCGCGTTTCAGAGCCAGACATGAAGGGAGTTGCTGGAAGCTTCAAGTGGCAGTTAAACACTGGAGGTGTTGTGGTGGCCGAGTGAACAGGCTCAGTTAACGTCACCAGTGCTGCTACCATCCCTGGGGAGGTTGTCCACACACCCAGCAGGGGAGGCCGTCGCTCACCTGCTTCCTGGGTGTCCGCCATGACTCGCCCTGATTCATCACGGGGATGGCTCACCAAATACAGAAAGTCGGTCGCGCCGCCGGCAACACTGCACTCACACCATCCTAGCAGACACCACGGCGCCGCCACCTTGTCAAGCTCCTCAAAAGATGGACTTCTCTACCATAATTTAACCATGAAGGGTCGAAAGCCTACTTTATACCGTTTCCAGGAACGCCAGGCTGTCCCGTAAGGACGCCATAGCACTAGGCGTTGCCTGAGGTGATGTCTAGGGGAGACAGACCGGCCCGTTCCACCCTCGTCAGTTCTTTATTTGAAGCCCATGGCTTCCCTCGCTCTTCCGCATCCTGGGAAGCACCATCTTCATAAGGGTAATAATAATGAAGTAATGAATGTTGGTGAGTCTTCCACTATGCCTCAAGACTCGACCAACGTTAAGAATGGGCACCGGCGGACCGACCTCCACTTCAGCTCAATATGGAGCTAACTAGGGGCAGCTTGCGTATTAGATTTCGTGTCCAACACCTTATCTACATGTGAGACTGATCTAATGACAAGATATCTCATCCACGTGGAACAAGTGAACACTAATTACAAATCATTAAGTGAGCGCACAACGCAAGAGGGGCAGGAAACACCGTGCTCTGTTTACTAATTACCGTTGGCAAGCCCGGCGTGCCAACCTGGTAACATGTGCAAAAGACAGAGATTCCGCACATCATGGCATCTGGTGAGCAGGTGATCTAGGAAGCTGGCCAAATATTAGGATATCACTGCCAACTATAAAGACTAGTACAGTTCCTCTTTACAATGGGAAACTCAGTGCCAGGCTTTACCAGTGTTTGCCTCCAAGAAAAAAAGTTTTGGTTTTCAGGAAGAAGCAAAACAGTCAGTGGGAGGAGAGTCCTCCAGGTCTATATGCCAAGTCCCTTGCCTTACTGGCCTTAGAATGGAAGTCGTTGAACCATAGATTGGACCAGTATGAAACACTGTAAGAGAAAGAACAACTAACTTTTTTTCCATTTAAGAACATAACTTGCTATCTACATAACACAGTCAGAGATATACATCACTCAGGGAGTGGCAGTAATTATCAAGAAAAAAAAAAAGAGATAGTAAAGAAGCGCAGTTAAGGATATTAAAGAGCCAAAACTGACGTATAATACAGATTTGTAATATGTTGACAAGGCTGTCACTCTCAACAACTGGTCATTTAACAGCAAACTCAAGCAGCCACTAAACAAACACATCTCTGTTCAGAAGATGGTGACCAAAGGCAGACTTTTTTGGAGATCAATTTACAGCTTAGGAGGACAAGCTCCTGCTTTGGGGCACCAAGTTCTCTGCCAGTACTCTTGGTGGCAGCGAAGGATACAAATTCTGTACCTCCAAGTGGCAGTGAGCAGAGATAATGGAAAATGTGGCATATATTCAGAAGACGCTATATGTGTCATGACTAGCCAATACTGACCGCTATCAAAGACATACTGAGACACCCACCTAACTCTATCACACACACACACACACACACACACACACTAAATAACGGTAATAATAAAAGCTATTCCCGAGTTTTCATTACAGAAATACAGCCGTGAAAGTAGTCAGACTAGCTCTCTCTATAATGGTTTTCATGATGTAAATATATAAAGAAAAAGTCACCCAGCCAGGCCCCGCCCAGGTGTTTTTATCATCATCTCAAGGCATGAAGGCTGAGCTCGCCCACTCACCTTCCCTTTAAGTCTTATTATCATCCAAACATGTAGTGATAACATTCGGGCCACACTATAACCTGCCCCACACAGCAGGCCGGCCACGGGTAGCAAGCCGTATCTTGTGAAATGACAACGGTTACGTGAGTGACCGCGCACGGACCCACGTCACTCAACTCTCGAAATATTCAAGAATCAGATTCAAGTCGGTCGTGATTAACTACATTCCCGCCGGACGGAGCCCCTGCGGCCTAAGACGATACTATACTCCTTTTCGTCCAATGCCGATCATACAACCACATCCAGGTGGACTCCGCCAACGCCCAGTCTGGTTATAAAGGTTCACATACCGGGACACATAATCCTCACAAACACACACAGTTATATAACGGGACACATAATAACACACACTGTTATATTTTACGTAAAATGTATCTATCTCTCATATCAGGTGTGAAATTATTATATCCATTTGGTGATGGGCTGCACTCGGCACGGATCACACCCAAAGAAATTAGACTGCGGCCAGACAAACTACCCTTGACCAGGTAGATACTGGACTAAATCATCAAGAGACTGATACACCAAATGGTTTGGACACCATAACTACAAGCCGCTAACAACACCACTATCACTTCATACAGTCCTCACTCACGGCCAATAACCAGCCTCTCATGACCTGGCTCATGGTGTACATAACCTGTCCCAACAATGTAGCCCTCACATACATACCATCCATCCTCAGGTTTACATGTATTATAATGCATGAACCTTCCACAAGATATTATCATGCTTGGGTCTGTCACTAGGTATTATCATGACTGGACCTGTTACAAGACACTATAATGCCTGAACATATAACTGTTCTACTGTTAATGCTTGACCCTGTCTTTAGCTGTGTAAAAGCCACGAACACGGGATCATATGGTAAGAGTTGTGTGTTCCCGCCACCTGAAGAAAAAGTGGACGCTTCACTACACGACAATGGCTCTCGGAAATGCCGATGTCTTTTCGATTGAACAGGTTCTGGGAAGGGTACATTGAAAAGCAGGGAAAGGCCGGGGGAATATATATATATATATATATATATATATATATATATATATATATATATATATATATATATATATATATATATATATTCCTTATTCCTTCACAAGTGGTTGCTATTTCTCGAGTAAGGTATGAAGCGTAATAATAAATGCCTCTGTCTTACAGAAGAAATCCTCGCTTGTCTCCTTCTGTGTGCCTTTTTCTGGAGAGTAATACAAGAGGGACGGCTTTATATATGGTAATGATGGTTCGTGCATGATAAGCAAGAATAGCAACATGAGAGCGGTGATCGAGGGAAAGTAAGGCCAGAGTAAGCATGATTGATGATAATACAGACGATGATGTTATGATGTATGTTGCTTTTTGGTTGATGCGAAGGATGCGGTGAAATACTCTCCATGAAGGAGAGAGAGAGAGAGAGAGAGAGAGAGAGAGAGAGAGAGAGAGAGAGAGAGAGAGAGAGAGAGAGAGAGAGAGAGAGAGAGAGAGAGAGAGAGAAGATATGGAAGGTGATTCGGAGGTAGTAGTAATGCCCACGGTAAAGTGACCACTGTATACAGACGGGTAGGTATTTGTGGTTATCAAGTGAAACTGTCAGACTAATGCCAAGGACAAGATCAAGTTGGGCGGCACCCTCCTGCCTGGCACACCACCACCACCAATGTGGCAACAAGTTTTTGTATGCATATTTGTTGTTACTGCTCATATTGTTGTTACTGTTTCAAGGGCCATCTTAAATGCTTTTTTGACAGGACTTGGGTCCCACGGTTACTTTCACTGATGAAGGGCTTCGTGTTATCGCCTCACCAACAAAAAAACAGGAACTTCGGTAGCAGGCTGACCCTGGAGGGATACCTAAGACGTGACCAGTACTCATCTACCGGTACTGTGTTACAAGTGTATCTCAGTCCTCACCAGTACTGGTACTGGGCTACAGGTGCAGTCAGCCCTCGCCAGTACTGGTACTGGACTACAGGTGTCCTAGTCCTTACCAGTATTGGTACTGGGTTACAGGTGCAATCAGTCCTCACCAATAAAACTACACAAGGTCCACCCACCATGAAGGATCATAAAGACATACTGAGGGAGCGTCAAGCACCTCCAGTGATGCAGCGGGTGACGTCCGACGACTCCCGCAGGACAGCCATGTTCATATACAATCCCTGGAGATTCAACCACTTGGAGCAGCTCCTTCGGTTGACTTCAAGGTAATCAGACTGTACATCTTATGAAGACACAGTGAGCGTGAGCACAACTTCAGGAAAACTAATACGTAATGGTTTATCATCCGAAGGTTACCCTTTGTTACCCTGCTTCTACCGCTGGTTTTAGGCCACGACAACAGATAACTTCGTCATGGACCATCAGGTCTTGTGTTATCTGTCCTTCCCGTGTACCGTGCCCGGTGTTAGTCCATCACGACTCGAGCACTACTCATCATCCACCGTGTGTGAGTTCCACCCACCTGACACTGACCGACCGTAATCTAAAACTACGCCATAATTACAACTCGCCGTCCCTAATGGCTGACTCAATAACTATGGCCGGTGGTTAGGTGGCACAAAGTACAGTAATTACAGCTGGCTAAAGTGCCGCGTCAGTCGGCTGTTAACGTGAGCAGTGATACACTAGGGGGAGGGGACATGATGCACGAGGTGTAGGCCACACAGTGCCACTCTCCCGAGACCTGCTCCTCCTCTCACTCCCTGGAACACATTATTCACAAGTTATTTACAACCCGCTTATTTTCTGGTTTATGACGGTAATTTTCCCTCCCTAGCGACCTCTCCCTCAGCCTCCCGTCCTTTCTCTCCCTGACTCACGAGATGAATGTCTCTGGCTGGCCCTCTCTACGTCCATCCTTGTTTATAAAATGCCTCGAGGGGCCGCTCACCGGGCGCTCCAGCAAGGACGCCTCTCGCCTGGCAGGGCGCGCACTGTGGGGTGACCTTTGTACGGAAGGAGTTATGCGTTTTATTGTCACCCGATGATTACGGGGGATGGTACTGTGGCTCTGTTTATGACCTGTATGGCTACACTGTAAAGTTATGGTGTATATAGTGACTGTATGATTGTGGTGTGTATGGTTATCGGTGTATAGTTACACTTTCTGGATATGGTGTGTTTTGATACACTGTAAGGTTATGGTGTGTATGGTTAAACAATAATCCTATGAATGGTTATGGTGCGTAAAATTCTGAATAGTATGGTTGTAGGGTTAGGATGCATTATGGTGATGCTGAGTATGGTTACTATACATATGGTCCTATTATGTATGGTTACACTGTGACCAGATATAGGTTACGGGTATTTGGTTAATCTTTTCATAAATACACTGTGTTCTTGCGGTTAACATGTATACACTTCCTGAATACACAGTTACTGTATATATGTGTAATTCGTGCGCCGGGTGAGACGCGAAGAGGTAGTTAAGTATAAACGAAGTTGTAACGGAAGAGGAAAATTTCAATGATGTATATGAAGGAACAATAAGGACGTTGAAGAAGCAAAAAGACAGGAACTCCTCACAGATGGAACAGTTATAACAATGAGACGACACATTACAAACATTATCATCACAAGGAAACAATGCGAAACTTTAGGTTCTCATGGAGAAGCATGTCCTTTGGGAATATACCAGAACATTTCCAGCAACAGTACTTCACTAAGCGTTATAAAATGAGAGGGACTGATACACCGTCACAAAGTAACATGTTCATTGAAAATACAACATATGATACACCAACTGGAAAAAGTGATCATGTAATGTTTGAGTTCAGATTTGTGCTTCATGAGGATTTGAAAAAAAGATCAGAGAGGAAACCAGACTCAAGGATAAGATAGTCGTGGACACAGCTCTGAGTAATACAATTACTCTGAGAACATACTGTGAGAGATGGTATTCCAACGCCATATATGCAGGAAATGACATCTGGAAATTGCGCCGAATTACAGATCAGTCTCTGATGAAATGTGCTTTATAAAACACTTTAAAAAAAATATCAATAAAAAGCACAAGGATGGCGACTTGCAGAGAAAAGACTGCCGAGGAGAGAGACAAGAGACTCACAGGAGAGATGTCACGAGTAAAAATAAATGTCATTTCTCTGGGATAACGAGACGGTTTCAGATAAAGGACAAGAACAGGTGGATTGTGTGTTCGTGGGCTGCAACACACTGAAGAAGGTAGAGAAGCTGGGGATTCTGGCAGGAGTAATAAGACTTCTTCAACAGTTACTATATTGCTTCACCAGTAGGAAAGATGGAGGCATCTCAGGGAAGTCTTCTAGAAATGGGTTGGAGTCAACAGAAGCGTGCCAGGGATCACTCATGAGACACTGCTTTTCTCAATCTATGAAAATGAGAAATATGTGTGTGTGTGTGTGTGTGGATGATGCTAAGCCATGAGGGAAGCAGAGACGTGACATAAAGTTGAAAGTCTGTTTGATCCACTGATGATGACAATCAACCTAAGGCAGTGCCAAATAACAAGGATGGGAACAGTAAGGGAAGGCCTACAAACACGATCCAGCAGGAAGTACGTAAGATGCAGGAATCTGTGTGAGAGGCAAATGGGAGTTTGTACAGCACCTAAACTGTCACCAGACGGACATGAGGAAGACGATAAAGAATCTGTCTGTTAGCAAATATTAGAATGACATTTAAGTACATAGATAAGGATATGTACAGCAAATCATTCACAACTGTATACCAGCCCAGAACTAGAAGGTACATTAAAAATCAGGTCACCACAGTCGAAGGATTTAGAAATAACTGAAAAGGTACAGAGGAAAGAAACACAGATGGTACCACAGTTACATCAGAGATGAGTTGCAGTGAGACGTTAGATATATATGTACCAACTATAGGAAAAAAAAAATAGGCGAGTTACTCATATCCAAGTTCTACACTAGTCTGACGATGGGACAGCGAACAGCTCTTCGAAACATACAAAGACGGAGATCCATCCAGAAGCCATAATAAAACTGAGCAAGAAACTTTTTTTTTTGTAGTGATATAGAGAAGTTATGCAGTACAAGATCACATGATGAAGGAAGTAAGCTTAGTGATGATACTGTAACAACAACATACAAAAGCATAAAAAGCTGTATGAAAGTTCGGAACGGTAAAGGGATGGGACCACCCGTATAAAACTTCTTCTCCGTATGGTACAAACAGTCAATCTGAAAAACATCAAAAACTAACCTTCTCACACTCATACACACAAACATGCACAGTCTCAAACACGGACACACAAACATAGACAGCTTAATACAGAACCTCTAGAGAGACACTTCCAGGAACACATACCTATACCCAGACTCTCTCACTCTGGGAAGTGAACAATGTCCGCAGATTAGCAATTAAAATTTGAAGGAAATTTCCTGATAACGATATATATATATATATATATATATATATATATATATATATATATATGCTGTTTGCTTATGATACAGCAGTGGTGGCAGATTCAAGTGACAAACTGCAGAAGTTGCTGATTGAGTTTGAGGAGTGTGAGAGAGGCAGAAGTAGCGAGCAAATGTGAGTAAGGACAAGGTAATGAGGTTTAGCAGGGTTGAAGGACAGGTTAGTCGGGGTGTGAGCCCGAATGGAGAAAAACTGGAGGAGTGAAGTGTTTTAGATACCCGGAGTGGATATGGCAGCAAATGGAATCATGGATACGGAAGTGAGTCAGAAAGTAGGTGAGGGGGCCAAGGTTCTGGGAGCACTGAAGATTATGTGGAAAGAGATCGTTATCTGGGAGGGCAAAAAGGGTGTTTGAAGGTATAGCAGTCCCAGCAATTTCATATGGATGCCAGACATGGGCTACAGATGATTCTGTACGGAGGCTGGAGGCGTTGAAAATGAAATGTCCGTGGACAATATGCTGTATGACGTGGTTTGACTCAATGAGTAATGAAAGGGTAAGAGAGTAGTGTGATAAATAAAAAAAAATGTGTGGTTGAGAGAGCTGAAGAGGATGTGTTAAAATGGTTTGGACATTTAAAGAAAATGACAGAGGAAAGGTTAACAAAGAAGATATACGTGTGAGAAGTGGATGGAACAATGAAAGGGGAGGTGGAACAACGAGAGGGGAGGTGGAACAATGACAGGGGAGGTGGAAGGAGGGAGTGAAAGAGATTTTGAGTGATCGGGGCCTGATCATGCAGGAGAGAGAAAGGTGTGCAGGGGACAAAATGAACGTGCTATCAGTAGATTGAACCAGGACGTGTGAAGCCATGGAAAGGTCCATGGGGCCTGGATGTGGATAAGGAGCTGTGGTTTCAGTGCATTACACATGACAGCTAGAGGATGGATATGAGCAAGTGTGGTATTTCTGCGTTTGTTGCTGGCGTTACCTCGCTACCGGGGGAAATGGTGATCTAGTAAGAATTAGTGAATATGTATAAAGAAGAAATAGCAAAGTGACACGATTTTTGAATCACCAGTGTTGTTGTACTGTTCATCCGTGTAAGTAACAGCACTTGTTGAGGAGGAAAGAGAAGCCTGCATAACTCTGACGGTGGGTGAGTATGAATCTGCCAATACACACACACACAGATATATGTATATATATATATATATATATATATATATATATATATATATATATATATATATATATATATATATATATATACAGAGAGAGAGAGAGAGAGAGAGAGAGAGAGAGAGAGAGAGAGAGAGAGAGAGAGAGAGAGAGAGAGAGAGAGAGAGAGAGAGAGAGAGAGAGGTCATGCACTGAACGTGCAAAATACGACAAAAAGACGCCAGGTAAAACGGCAACTGGTTATATTTCCGGCGATATGCGACATGTGGATTACTGTGTGCAGAGTGCGCTTCCCGTGACACGTGAGTTAAGGTTATATTTCACACATCAACTGTACGAGAATCATTACACGGAAAACCGAGGCACAACTGAGAGAGACATCTGTTGGCCTGGCACTGAACCAGAAGCATGCACGGACGCTTGACAAATTATTGTGTTGACTACGTGTTGTTGGTGTAATGCTGTGGGCCGGATGTAGCCTTGTTGCTGGGCAGGCGATATGCACCATTAACAAGTTCTTATCTCTCAAGCCTCGCTGCACACCACTACCCACCATGATGGCCAAAACTAAATAAAGAATCAATTTACACCTCATATCCTCTACTATATATATATACATATATATATATATATATATATATATATATATATATATATATATATATATATATATATATATATATAATTATATATTCGTGTAAGCAGGTAGAGAATGTTTTCCCTAATTCACAGTTTGTTATACTTTCTTATTTCAATTTCCCGAGCCATAGGTTTTGTTTGGTCAGGTGAAGTGTTACACGTTCTAAAATAATTTTCACTTTATAACTGACACACATGAGACATTTCGGGTACAGAAACACTGCCCATACTCAACCAAACTGATTATAAATGATACATTACAATATATGAATAAAACACTATAATTCATGAATGATACAATACAATATGTAAATAAAACATTACATATATAAATAACGTAACAGGAATGAATCATATCTTCCAATTGTTTTAAATGAGAGCGGTAACGCAGACAATATCTTGATCTGGGGACCACGTTCCTCTAAGTTCGTGCGTGGTAGTGGGGCCAGTTGGGGTTAAACTTGGTGGGTCAAAGGGTTGGGGGGTTTGCCTCAGGTCTCTGCACCTGGGAGAGTTGCGTGGAGGTAAAGAGTGGGGTCATCTGGGGTGCGGTGGAGAAAAATTGTAGGTCCCTAACTTGTCCTTTACGTTGACTTTTGAATAATTATATATCATCTGAATACCTTCAGAACAGACAAAAAGTGAAAAATGAACATTTAAACATTATGACACGTGTATATAGATGGTCTGGATATATATAAAGACAACTGTCTTTGCGATAACGTTCTACATTTTCTTCTCGAGATGGCAGTTTTGTCAGAGAGAAATATGCATACACTACAACCCGGCACGACAACCCAGCTTGACAGCCTATAATGTAACCTAACAGAAGAGAACGAGCGATACAAGCCTTTTGGATGTGATGCAGCTAACATCAATGAGCTACAAACTCTGCTACAGTTGCCTGGTGATGGCTGGCCAACTGGCCGACTACACGAATTTTGTATCAATTGGTCTGCTCTTAACACATGCTAACATTTCTTATCGCAATGAAAATAATGACAAAGAAAAAAGCCTGTAGGGATAAAGGTCACAAACTACCGTGTTCAAGACCACTGGATATAATACAAGTTGAAGAAAACAAAACACCGCAGGTCAAGACCATGATTCTCTTCATGTCATGTCATCAAAACAAGCTACTACTAAAACACAAAGGGACACCAGAACAACGGATGGAAAACGTTTGGATGAAGAACATAAGAGAGGTGAGTACAATGTGCGAATGAGCAAAACATTATAGGCCAAGAACACAGAACATGGGGGTCATGGATATCTGGCTAACCCTTTGTCTCACATTACGGGAAGCTTCGTCTCGGCCAACAAGCTCATCACTCATCCTTTCAACGGTACAGGATAATGTAGCATCTAATCCTGTGTCTTGTCTCACATCATCTGGCAACCTTCTTCTTGGTCCTCCTCGCCAACCACCTCTCTAACGTCCTCCTGACCCATCTTTACCTGGCATCCCTTGCTCCCTGCTGCACTCCACATCCTCACCACCAGTAACTAACCCATAAATCTTTAGTTCTTTCCCTACATTCTCCATGAACATTATTTCATTAATTCATTTCGTCGCCTCCATCTGGTGGCCAGACTCACTCACTTCGCGTCCGACAGTCAGGAAACATACGTAATTCCGTCTTCAAAACAATTTCAGGTCTCATTTCAAGCGACGGTCCAGGACCAAGACGTCCTCGTCATCAGACAAGCAGTATGGCATGCCGCACACTGACCCTCCACCAGTTACTGCTCCTGATATATCATGGTGTTCGTCACTGTCCCAAGCTACAATGGCTGTCATATTCGTATTCACCACTTCCAGTCCCCAAGTTATTTTCGTTGAGCCGTTCTCCAAGTGTCTTTCGTCTCACAATTCTCTGCTATTAAAGCCATCATCAACCATCTGATCTCCTGTGGGTTTCGTTCCATCTCCTTTTATCTAACCTTCCCATATTCGTTGATTAACTGATTCGTGGTCCTGTGTTGCCTTCTCACATTCTTTCAGTATTCAATTTTTGGCGGGAATCGCGAATTCCTCGCGCACTGCTACTCATGCTGTGGATGGTAGCACAAAAGAGTACAGTGAGTGCACCAAGTGTCCAAGGACTGAGCTTCATTATCATTCCGCCACCGATGGTCCAGCCTCCAGCAGTGGCCAGTACCTGCTGACGCTGCCCCGACCGTCACAGGTCTGATTGCTGACGCTACCCAGTCCCTGTTGACCTGCTGACGTGATACATGTGAAAGCAACAATGGTTCAGGAAACTAATTTCGCGACAATCTAGGCAAGCTTGGTAACAGCGAGCGTGTCTTCTATCATGAAGACAAGTGTCGAGTCAGGGTTGGGTATGGGAAGTATCGTGCCGAGTGTGTAAGGTTCACACAAAGTCTTGTGAACCTTTTCCTCTGGCAGCGTTCCATCACATACTGCGCACCCGGCTCCTGACCTTCCCTCAGCTGTGGCCTCCCTATCTTTGTCTTTCTCCAGTACCGCCTACCTGCAACAATTTCTCGATTCCTTTCTCGTATATTCATATATGTAGTTACTATTTTCTACCGTCTATCTTTATGAAAGTTTTCCGGCTCAATTATACAACAGTACAAGAACTTTTCTGTTTTATGTACCGAAGTCAAGTGCTGAGATGACTCCCGCTACACAGTCACATGTAAGATGACTCACGCCACACAGTCACATGTAAGATGACTCCCGCTACACAGTCACATGTAAGATGACTCCCGCTACACAGTCACATGTAAGATGACTCCCGCTACACAGTCACATGTAAGATGACTCCCGCTACGAAGCCACATGTAAGATGACTCCCGCTACACAGCCACATGTAAGATGACTCCCGCTACACAGTCACATGTAAGATGACTCCCGCTACACAGTCAAATGTAAGATGACTCCCGCTACACAGTCAAATGTAAAATGACTCCCGCTACACAGTCACATGTAAGATAACTCTCGCTACACAGTCACATGTAAGATGACTCCAGCTACACAGTCACATGTAAGATGACTCCCGCTACACAGTCACATGCAAGATGACTCCCGCTACGAAGCCATATGTAAGGTGACTCCCGCTACACAGTCACATGTAAGATGACTCCAGCTACACAGTCACATGTAAGATGATTCCCGCTACACAGTCACATGTAAGATGACTCCCGCTACGAAGCCACATGTAAGATGACTCACGCCACACAGTCACATGTAAGATGACTCCCGCTACACAGTCACATGTAAGATGACTCCGACTACACAGTCACATGTAAGATGACTCCCGCTACACAGTCAATGTAAGATGACTCCCGCTACACAGTCACATATAAGATGACTCCCGCTACGAAGCCATATGTAAGATGACTCCCGCTACACAGTCACATGTAAGATGATTCCCGCTACACAGTCACATGTAAGATGACTCCCGCTACACAGTCAATGTAAGATGACTCCCGCTACACAGTTACATATAAGATGACTCCCGCTACGAAGCCACATGTAAGATGACTCACGCCACACAGTCACATGTAAGATGACTCCCGCTACACAGTCACATGAAAGATGACTCCCGCTACGAAGCCACATGTAAGATGACTCACGCCACACAGTCACATGTAAGATGACTCCCGCTACACAGTCACATGTAAGATGACTCCCGCTACACAGTCACATGTAAGATGACTCCCGCTACACAGTCACATGAAAGATGACTCCCGCTACATAGTCACATGTAAGATGACTCCCGCTACACAGTCACATGTAAGATGACTCCCACTACACAGCCACATGTAAGATGACTCCCGCTACATAGTCACATGTAAGATGACTCCCGCTACACAGTCACATGTAAGATGACTCCCGCTACACAGTCACATGTAAGATGACTCCCACTACACAGTCACATGTAAGATGACTCCCGCTACATAGTCACATGTAAGATGACTCCCGCTACACAGTCACATGTAAGATCAACTCCTCTCGCTTGTACCTCGGGAGAAAAATCGGTGGCCCACTTTCCCCTACCTACGACCTTTTGCAAGCCCAGGTCACCCGCCAGACAAGTGAGGTCATTCAGGTTTCCCTTCGCTTCACCGGACTGCTCGAGGGGAAAGTCAAGCAGATGCACGTAGTACGTTAGGGCCACGTCCACATACTCCTCTCACCTCGGCTCCCAGTTACTGTGTGTGTGTGTGTGTGTGTGTGTGTGTGTGTGTGTGTGTGTGTGTGTGTGCGTGTGTGTGTGTGTGTAAATCAGATGATTGTGTCTTATAAGGCCTGTACCTATGGGCAGGGTTACGAGGCTACCCTCTTCCTCGCTACCTGACAACATTTACTTTGCTTAAAATTCTAAAAAAAGTCCCGCACGGTGACTAAGGGCGTAGCAGGACCCCCTGGGCAAGCTATGACCGGTAGATCATATTACGTCTTCTCTCGCTCCTCGTAGAGGTAAAACATTATCATCAAGGATAACATTGGCCTAACAGGCTCTAAGGTTTCCCGGTAATCGTGCAGAGATAAGTTGATCTTGCAATCAAAGACACTTTCTACAGTAGAACGTCTCAATCTCATAAACAGCCTTTTTTTCCTTCCAGACAGAACTTTTACCGGAGCGAGTATTGCGTGAGGATCAGATAATGCGGCCGTGCTCAACAAAATGCTGACCAGTCGTATTCGTGCACATACACAGCAGGTGGGTCCTTCTCACCTCCTGGCTATAGTCATATCTCATCTTGGATATTCTGATGTTTCCCGAGGCTTTGGCTTGGCTCCTTACATAAGGATGCCCCCGTTGCGTGCGGCCCGCACACCTCCGCCCACCCAGGTAAGGGTATCGGCAAAAGGTACAAGTACACTATCACTACAACTGGTAGCAAAATTAACCCAGCAATGTTCACTTAATACTTTACAGCCTCTGTTATCAACCACGACCACTGGTGAAGCTGATGTCACCCGTGTTCTGAGATACTACCACCAGAGGTCATCCGTGCTTTGACCTACCACCTACGACACCATCCTCTACAGTTAAGAACCAACAGGACGTGTGTGTGTGTGTGTGTGTGTGTGTGTGTGTGTGTGTGTGTGTGTGTGTGTGTGTGTGTGTGTGTGTGTGTGTAAAGAGAGAGGCCATCACATGCCCTCCTCCTGTAGGTAAGAAAGCATTCATGTGATAATCTAGGTCCTCCCCAGGTGGCCCTCAGCACGTCTCCTGGTGCCCTTGCTTATTGCTCTACCCTCCTCCATATACCCTTCCCATCCCTACTTCCCCTTCTCTCACACATCCCTTAAGCCCCCTCCACACACCTCTAATCCTCCCATCAGATGGCCCCACGTGCCACCTTACCCTGCAACCTGCAAATATCCCAGGCCCCCAGCACCTCGCCCCTCCCTGACGCCTAAAATACGTCAACCCACAAGGCCCTTGACCCCTCCCCAGCCCAGCACCCTCATTCCCTGCGTACAGACCCAAGCCTGTTATCCCCTTCCCCGACCTTCCAGACTCGTACTACGAGCCACTGTACACGAGCGTCCGTCCCGCCCTGCTACCTACTGTCCCCTACCTTCACAAACCTGACCCGTCCGTCAGCCTCGCCTAGTAGCTCCGCCCGCTCCCCCCTCCAAACACAACACCAGACAACTGATGCCACGTACTACTGATGCAGTAATACACTCCCTTGTTCCTGACTGTGTGTCCGTCATGCTGTCATGTCTATGTTGATGAAGCTCTCTTTGTTACGTTCACTTCCATGCTATGAAACGTGCACTTGTACTAATAACATTTAACTGTATGTCACAGACACTCCAAAGATCTTACCTATGTTACAGTCACCTCAGTGATACAATCACCTTTGTGTTAGTCAGCTCTGTGTTACAGTCAGCTGTGTTACAGTCAGCTCTGTGTTACTGTCAGCTCTTTGTGGTAGAGTCAGCTCTGTGCACCAACCATACTTGTAATTCTTCTTTTGGTCCTTGATGACAGAAGCTGTCATCTGGTGACGTGTGCAATACATAGTCTCTGATGGCCAAACTGTTTACTCTAACTGTCCACATCTCAGGTGCTCAGGCAGCTACCCAGTCCTGGGTGACAACACATCTGACGCAACCATATCCACGTTAACATCATTATTTGCTATTCGAACTGTGTAATCATCGTACTGTTTATTCTCATACCGAAGAGTGAACCAAAGGGTCGAACAAATCTTTAATCTTCAGGCATTCCTACTAACATTAGTTTGTATCTAATAGTAAACATTCCTTGTTTCTTTCAAGACAGTCATTCTTGGGTATTCTGATAAGCTCTACTTATAGTTTCTTAAACCATTCCTTATTTCTCAAGTTTTCTTACTTTATCAACTTTTCCTCTCGTTACTGGCCGTACCTTTCACGTTTTCCTTTCATATATTCTCTTCGTAAGCAACACCTTCTTTAATCGTATGTTCCCTTTGTTAACTTCTCTCTCTTACACCTTCCCTGCCTCCCTACCCTGCCGTCTTCCCCTGCCGGGGCACGACCTGCGCCAAGCGCATGACTGAAGGTTATTGCCATTTAACTTTGTCTCCCTACCACTGGCTGCACTGCACCCTTCGGACTGAGGCTGGGACAGGAGTGTGCGAGAGGAGACGAAGCCTGGGATGGGAACACTGTACAGGCGGAAAGTTCTAGGGGAAATAAAGGACGATATGAAGACCACGTGGCAGAGAAAAATTGAAAAGCGTACAGAAAATACTTCATTAAGCATATCAGTGAAAATATGAAGGAAACACGATACCGGAAAGACCATGGCTGGGAAGGAGCGCGACAATATCCACCACAATACTTGATCATCCTAGTCAATGTGATTAGTTTTCTAGAATTTAAGTTACTTCAGAGCGTAACACAAGTGCCTTTCCCCAGCTGTGTACTGGATTTTCCCTCGCCTGACATGCATACCGCCTTCCTGAACACGTGAGGTAACTTCATCAAGCGTTAAGGCTATTTTCCAGCACTGCAAGTCACCTACCTTGGCATGAGCGGTGATCTTCCAGGGTGAGGGTAATTCACAATACAAAATATGTTAATTATTACATTCTATTTCCTAAGGAAAATAAAGGTAATATGCCAGCACTTTCTTCATGGAGAGCCCACAAATGATAGCCATTTCCACAAAATGTACCCTGAAAGATCACATGGACCAGACCTTTCATGACATAATTCTTACCTGGAATTTCATCTTACCCTAACACACACACACACACACACACACACACACACACACACACACACACACACACACACACACATACACACACACATCCACATACAAACGTACAAACAGACGAAGTAAAAGCCAACATGAGAGGTCACATAATGGCCTGGTCTTTTAAACCACTGGCAGTTCTTATTTGACAGGACTCTAATGGGAGAGTCGCTAACTGGCAAATAATAACACAGCTTATGTACCGAGGTGTGCATTACGTCATCATAAAAAACAAGTGCTCGCCTTTTCCAGTGTTAGAGATTAAGGCCAGTTGCCTGGAGGGACAGGCAACACAAGTAATGCTCTCAACCAAGCAGTAAAACAATTCATAACTTGGGTGAAAGTGAACGCCAAGCTGACTGTAAAGATGAGTAAATCTGTAATGTGTGCAGCTGCAAAGATCGGGTGTGTGAATGTGGCAGTGGCGTTTGCAGCTGCAGGAGTGGGTCTGCGAGAGAGACTGTTATGTATGTGGCTGTAGGGGGTTGTGAGGGGTCATGTATGCATATGACATTCACCAAGGCTGGTGTTACTGTGTACTACAGACACCTTGTAGTTTTTCTCTCAATATCCCGGTATCAGAACCTTCACCTCTAGTATTTTCCTTATTGTTCAAATCTACGGAACTTTTCCGTACACTTCGGTTAAATACTTGTGGAATTTCTGGACTTTTATCCAGTAATAAGTATAATATTGTGACTGGTTCGAATCATCTTCGTCTGATGAATGACAAGCTTACGAGTCCACGCGGGAGCGACAGTTTTAATAAAACTATTGTTTACTGGATTATAAACTAACATAGAAAATAGGTTATATAAATACCCTCTGATAGGGTCATTAAGTTTGTTATAACCATCACTCGAATAAGCTTGAATAAACATATCTTCTGGCTGTTCAGCATAGTTTTATGACCATGTACACTTTATGTGTGTGTGTATATATATATATATATATATATATATATATATATATATATATATATATATATATATATATATATATATATATATATATTCCCATCTTCAGTTTCCCATTTTAGAAAGTTAATACAAGGAGGGGAGGATTTCTGGCCCCCCGCTCCCGTCCCCTCTAGTCGCTTTCTACGACACGCGAGGAATACGTGGGAAGTATTCTTTCACCCCTATCCCCAGGGATAATATACATATATATATATACATATACACATACACACACATACACATACATACGCACATATACACACACACACACACATACATATATATACATATGAGAAATGTAAGAAACAATTTAGAAAACTGAAACTTCTAGCTTGAAATGAATGAAAAAAAAGAATGTCACATAATGGTGGTATACCGGGGTTGACGTGCTGTCAGTGGATTGAAGCAGGGCATGTGAAGCGTCTGGGGTAAACCATGGAAAGCTGTGTAGGTATGTATATTTGCGTGTGTGGACGTATGTATATACATGTGTATGGGGGGGGGGGGGTTGGGCCATTTCTTTCGTCTGTTTCCTTGCGCTACCTCGCAAACGCGGGAGACAGCGACAAAGTATAAAAAAAAAAAAAAAAAAAAATATATATATATATATATATATATATATATATATATATCAAGAAAGATGGTGGGGAAAGCGGTACTCAGATAACATAACTCTGGGCGGTAAAAATACTTTACGTCACCGCTGAACTGAATGCTTATTGACTCAGTTCTGCTGCTAACGTGCGGGCTTTTCCAGCCAAAGCTGATGCTGGTGAGGAGAAGAGGTGAGGAGAGCCGGGCACCTGGGGACACCACGTACGCCCTCCACAACAGCCTCCTCGTGCTGCCACTGACTGGGGGATTAGTGGGGCAACTGTGATGCTGGAGCTGGGTTTACTCCTGTACCGGAGAACTTGGGTATCTCAACATCGTCTTAGTCTCGGTGAGGTTAGGGAGCGCACGAGGTGCTATGGGAGACCAGTCTCGAGATGACTGGCACAGGGAGGCCCCAGGTCTATACAGAATCAAGTAAGCTAATGACAACTTCGAGTGCAGCGGAGGATGAGGATGACCCTGGCGTGGGTGTGCCCCGTGCCTAAACAAGGACCACATGCAGAGTGGTAAAATTGTCCTCACCAGCAGAAGGTGTTAAGATTTTTCAATCAGTCGATTTAGATGGACGTTAATGGCTTTCTATTAACCCTTGCAATGATTCGCCTAAAACCCACATATGTTCCCACCCTGAGCTGCCTTACTCTACACAACTGATGCTCAAATTTCGCAATGGAAAGTTACGACAACTGCTCACCAACCCAGAGTACGCTACACTGCAAGATATCAAAGATATGTGCAGTCATTATAAATGATCATTATTCATGATTATCATATATGATCATCATACATCATCATTACATATAATCATTATACATAATAATCAACTATGCTAATCTGTAAGTTTTTAACCCTCTTCATACTATATCTCCCGACGCCTGGTATATAAGTAAAGTTAAAAAGTCTACAAGTATATAAATGTACACAGAAGAAAATGAGATCTTAGACCTCGTTTTCTTCGTTATACTGTTAAGAAATCTTAACTATTATTTCTTTACTGATTCTTTTTTAAATGTAATATTTATAAGTTTGACCACTTCCCAGAAAACTTGTTTCTGGATTTTTCATGGCTGGTACACACACACACACACACACACACACACACACACACACACACACACACACACACACACATCTTGCCCCGGGCCGGTACACCGATAGCGAGGTCAGGTGTGACTTCCTGTTACCACAGTGTGTAACAAAGATTTCCTCGGTTGATGTAAGATCAATAATGGAAATGCGCGAGTTTTCCGAGCTAGACTAAATATGAATTCCACTGTGTCATGAAAAGGTAATCCATCATTCTGTGAAAAATTACGGCTATTTGTGGCCGTGGTGGTCAGGTCATGTTGGGGCGGCGATGGCGGCTCAGTCGCACTGAACCCGACACGGACGCAACACCTGCCTTACGTCTGACGACTGGCCCACCAATCTGCCTCCGCCAACCGGTGACAGCACAAGACAGCGTGTGTGTGTGTGTGTGTGTGTGTGTGTGTGTGTGTGTGTGTGTGTTAGACTGTACCGGTGGAGCAACCCATTACATACTGGACGGCCTGGCACCTTCACCACAAGTAACCTCTTGAACACGTCAATCACGTCCGGTATCTGAACTGGTGAACATAACGGTTCGTCACCTCTCTATGAACATATTCCGGCAGGACTGCACTCACGGGTCACAGCTCCAGGTGTCTCTCACCAACACTTCCCATACAGAAACCTATCTACCTCCCTACACGTCTCACCAAGCTTACAATACTAAGATCTCTCAAACAGTACACTGTACCATCATGAGCGCCACTACACACGCCTGTACCCTACCCAGTTCTGTACCATCTCTCATCACCCGTGTCATCCCATACCGCAGCGCCCCTCCCCACACTAACCACCCTCCCTTCACCTGGTATATACACTTAACCATAATAACCAACCGATCCTTACTCAGAGATAAACATTGTCTTCAGCCGTCGTGTACTGCAGCCGTCATGTACTGCAGCCGTCGTGTACTGCAGCCGTCATGTACTGCAGCCGTCATGTACTGCAGCCGTCGTGTACTGCAGCCGTCATGTACTGCAGCCGTCGTGTACTGCAGCCGTCATGTACTGCAGCCGTCATGTACTGCAGCCGTCATGTACTGCAGCCGTCGTGTACTGCAGCCGTCGTGTACTGCAGCCGTCATGTACTGCAGCCGTCATGTACTGCAGCCGTCGTGTACTGCAGCCGTCATGTACTGCAGCCGTCATGTACTGCAGCCGTCGTGTACTGCAGCCGTCATGTACTGCAGCCGTCGTGTACTGCAGCCGTCATGTACTGCAGCCGTCATGTACTGCAGCCGTCATGTACTGCAGCCGTCATGTACTGCAGCCGTCGTGTACTGCAGCCGTCGTGTACTGCAGCCGTCATGTACTGCAGCCGTCATTACCAGCAGGAGCGAATTAGTCCGCCGACTTAGCTGACGGAATGATCTCCTCTCTCTCTCTCTCGCCACTGTCATCCAGACACTGCCCACAGTAAGGGAATATATGTGAAATGTTCAGTGTCACAAGTCTTCAGTGTGGCCTCACTCAAATGTCTATTAATTACCAGTCCTGTATAACGTGATGAGACAGGAGGAGCGGACGGCCCTTAGGACAACACTTGGGGCTGGTGTGGCTGCCTCAGACACACACTGACCCAAGTCTCGACTTAACGTGGCCGTTCTTTGTGCTTGTGGAGGCAGGCGTTGTGTACATGTATGTACATCCCTTGGCTTTCTCTGGCCCTTCACACACTCTGCATGATGAGGCGCAATGTTCCTTTTATGGCACCTGAGTGACAGTTTTCTGTGGTGTGTATGTCTCAGGTTCCACACCTAGGCACATGTACCCCGGCCTACACACACACACACACACACACACACACACACACACACACACACACACACACACACACCAGTCAGCAGAGCATAAATTACTGAGATATTTCGCTGCCTTAAGCCAAAGGCCACGAGAGGCAACACCGTAACCAGTTCTTCCATTCCTCTGCAGCAGCCCACAATCTGCCTCCGACCGTCACCATTGATTTGATTTATGGCGGTAGCCCCGGTAGGTTTATTGTGAACCCCTGCTCATCCTGAGAGCTGGAGCGCAAAAGGATTACAGAGTTCACAAAGGGTCTTAGTCAAGAGTCCAGTCACCAGCGGCTGTTGATCCCTCCCTGCACCCACGTCTTGCCCCTCCCCTCACCATTACCAGGTCCATTCACTTTTTACCCTTGAAAACTGCGTCTTCGTACACATTTGTGCTTGTGAAAAAAGCATATGAAACATAAATACATACATACAGATATACACACAAATGCACACACACACACACACACACACACACACACACACACACACACACACGAGCGAGCGAGGGACAACATCTCCACCAAACAAACACTTTCACTCTAATCAGCCAAGCTTATTCCATGTTAGTTATTGCTATGGTTCAATATATCACAAAGTTTCCCCAGTATCCCGACACAAACCCTAAAATCACTCCAAACTTTACCATAAACCCATCCTCGGAAAGTACGAGAACCAACTAACCGACCGACCGACCAACCCCGCTGATCGAAATAATCTTCCTCACACGTCCAGAATTATATCGTGATATACATCCAGGCAGCGGAGGGTAGGGAGCCATACCCACATTGACCAGCTCCTTCTAATACCTCGGCCACTATGCTAATAAGGGCGGGAGTCATGGATAATAAGCGGCGATAACAGAACCTGGCGGCCGCTATTGGAGCAGTGTCACACAACACTGTCTTCCTCACTAAAATATGAAAGACGTTATCTGGGGTTTATGAGAGGCGAGTCCGGACGCCTCCTCCAGCCGGGGTCAACCGGCCGGACGGACGCACTAGTGTAGTGGGTTCTCACGCATGGCTGACTCCACACATGATGTTTGTTGACGATAACGTTTCCTCTACTACGGTGTGACAGGTGTGACAAGTACACTGCTGGTGTACTCCTAGTATAACAAGTACACTGCTAGTGTACTCCTAGTATAACAACAACACTTGCTCACGTCTTATATCTAGCCAGGAAGATCTGGTAAGCAGATTCTACAATGGACGTCATAAAACACAATGTCATGAAACTATCTAATCTTCGCCATTTAAGAAATATCCCAGGGCTCGAGCGCAGCAGGTGTTGCACACTACGATACCAGTAATAAAATCAGGTCCTCGATATGATTTACAAGTGTGACATTACTGTGTGTGAAGGGCTTGTCGTAGCCCGTCAAGTCCACCCTGTGTCAGGCTCATGTCAACACAGCCAGGACACTCCATCTACCCCGAGACTACGTGTACTGACAAACTATTCCTCTCACATCAACGTACAACATTCTCCTGACAACATCTCAGTTTATCAGATACATTAATTGCCCAGTGAATAATAAAAAAAGTTGCTAGAGAAGCAAACAATTAACATTTCTTTTATTCATGTCAATGCAACTCCTGGTCTGAGTGTACGTATGTTCGTGTGTGTGTACAGAGATAAATATATATATAAAGACAAATAAGACATAGATATATGATTCCCAGTTTTCCTAACATTTGTGGTGTTAGTCACGCATCTACTACAATATATGGATCTGCACTATAGCAAGAACGTCTGGTTTTAATATATGAAATATATATATATATATATATATATATATATATATATATATATATATATATATATATACTTTCAGGGACGAGTGAACCCTATCACAAATAATGACCAATAAATCTATGTATCTCAAAATGTGCTTCAATTTTTGAAAAACAAAATGTACAGGAGGGTGCGTGAAAAACTTCTAATCTTACGTCCACCATTTTCTCCACAATCTTAACGTATGATTCACAGTAAAGCTACACCACATATATCTAGACAATAGTTTTTATGAAATAAGAATAGTTCCTGACGTGGAGTTATGGTCCCACTGTGGACACTACGACCGGTTTACATCATGATAGTGACTAACTTATACAGAGATCATCATCAGAACTAATGGTGATCATAAACATACTTTCCAGCATCTTAAAACTCCAACATATACAACAATGTGTACATAAAAGATGTACTGAACACAATACGTCCAATCTTCCTCATCTGTACATGTTCCTGGCAGTTGTTGCTTGGTCATCTGAGCTTGAGGCCCATGGACTGCCAGGGTCAATTAGGCTGTTATGGTCAGGACCATCACTCGAGAATCTTGAACATCTTCAGGTGTACGAGATTATTCTAACACCATACACGTTCACTGTATGTATGATCCAGGCAGGAACATCTTGCTCGCTAAATACTCACCTACACAAAGAAGTTCCTGGAAGGATTATCTTGTTCGCTGAACACTTTACCTGCCACCATCCTGCTCCACCCGCCACCGCCCGGAAAGCCTCAATAACCAACAGTCTTCCTTGTCACACAAAACAACTATGGCAACCGTTGACAGATACAATGGCAACTGTGAATAAAAAAAACTTTAACACATGGTGCTATGGCACCTTGGGAGGATGAAAACCTCTTAGTGAAGATAATTCTGGCAAGTGTAGGAAACAGCCTTTGACAAAATAACTATGACCCGTGGAGGATAACCTGAGCCACAAGATACGTGTGGGACATCAACCTCTACCACAAGATGGTTCAGACTGTGGTATAGTTAGGTGATGCTGCAACAAGAACTAACATAGGAAAAGGAAAGTCCAGACATTATATGCAGGTGTTGGGAACCCCAGCTGCCCACATCTCGACCTCTCAGTTCGGGGAATACCACCCAACCCTCCTGCATCACTGCTCCCAACTCCCTGAGAACACCAAAAGTATTTTTAGTAAGCAAGGGTACGTTGTGCTGTCTTTGGGTACGTAACGCTATGTCGTAAAGTGGATTGTGAAGTTTATTTCCACAACCCAGAGCAACAGTTACAATACTTGTGGCTATTCGGCATGACCTGCATACTGGTCACTCACTATGAACTACACGGTATTGACGATCTTTCTTACCTCCATAAATATCTGTAAATATTAATAAAACTCAGTAAACACTATATCACCCCCCCCCCCCCCACACACACACACATGACCAGAAGGGGGATCAGTGAACCTTCCTGCCAAAAAGTGACCTGCCTGGCTGACTAACCCGACAGCTCTGGTCAAGGTGTTGGCAGGGTAACCAGGACCACTGTGGTTAAGGTGTTGGCAGGGTAACCAGGACCACTGTGGTCAAGGTGTTGGCAGGGTAACCAGGACCACTGTGGTTAAGGTGTTGGCTGGGTAAGTCAACTAGTCTGGCCAAGTTTACTGATGACGTTCACTTTGAGGGAGCATCGCCCTAAGACTCAAGTTATCTAATAACTTCAGAAGATTCGTTTCTGATTCCGTCTTTAATACCTGAACCTTTTCATCCGTTTAATTCTCGACAAACAGTCACAAAATGGTCTTTATCAAAATTCATCCGATTTACCTCATCCTGTAAATACATTATTCAAATACATCTGGTTCGAATATTTGTAAATTTCTCGCAAGGGGAAACCCAACAAAGCACGACGATAGAAAAAAAGCTCATGAGTGATATACAAACCTCACTGATGTAAACACATTAAGTAAAGACATACGCATCTCATACATACACACATACAGAGACATGTACAGATATACCCGTGGGCGCACACATGCATACGTACACCATCATCCAACATGTACACATACGTACAGACAGAAACTGGTGAAATATACTCATACGCACAGTAACAAACAGGTGTGTGCATGCAAGCAAAAAGCAAAACAATATTACAACCATAATCACATCCATATACTGACAACCATAAACACATCCATATACTGACACAACCATAAACACATCCATATACTGACAACCATAAACACACCCATACACTGACACCAACACATTACTATATGCAACACTAGTCAGAAAACCGGCAATGTGTTCAGCCCGAGTGAATATCATATTACAGTATACTGGCCCAGGTATTTCCTATTTAGCTGGGATAGGTCTTCCACGTGACTGAGTCTCTGGAAGTTCCCAGCACTCGCTGCCCCGACACACCATACTTCCTCCACAATACTCTCATCACAGCCACAACCGCGACGGAAATACGAAACTTACATACCGATATATATATATATATATATATATATATATATATATATATATATATATATATATATATATATATATATATATATACGTGTGTGTGTGTGTGTGTGTGTGTGTGTGTGTGTAAAGGCTGATGGCAATACGAAGAAAGCATACTGACGTCACGGGGTCATCATCAACGTGGGACAGTAGGGGTTAGGGTGGGGTAGGGTGAGGAGGGTGTGCATCTAACCCACCACCTCACCTCTGCCACTACTCCACTTTCATCTTCATCTGTACGTCAGGAAGGTATTCATAATGTACCGTCCAATGTCTGCAGTCACCAGACTACAACGTGGTCTAACAAGTGGACGTACCTCAGTACAATAGACTCGTACTTTGCTAAGGATTTTCCAAAGGACATCCTACCGCAGGGAAGCGGGTCAACACCTGGTGGTGACATCACCGACTGTCCTTGATGTCACCAGGTCCTGGATGACCTAGTAGTAGGATCATCTGGTCCAGGGTGACCCGATCTTCGGGAGATCTATTCCTGGGTGACTTGGTCTTAAGGTAATCTGGTCCTGGGTGATCCAGCTTTAAGGTTATCTGGTTTAGGGCGACCTGAACTTTAGGGATCTGGCTTTTAGGGGAGCTGCCCAGGATGTGGCTTGGCTCTGAAGTGGCTACATGCGTAACCTGGACCATGGTGGATGTTTGTGTGGGACCTGGCTGATGGTTGCAGTGGTCCTCCCGAGTTAAATACCTGTACAACACTGCAGGAGGACCTTTACCTGAGAAAGTACAGGAAAGTATTTTAAATGTACTTCCCAATGAAGGTGTTGCCTGTGGCTTCCCTTACGACTTGGATGTACACACTCACACTTCCAACTTGGATAATGAATCTTATTTTCTTATAAAAGCCGAAATATTTCGTAACGCTATACCAGGTAACTGCCTCAGTCATCATTATCAATATCATGTTACATATAATGATATTCAGTGTCTTGCAGAGATACGCACACTGGGGAAGAATACGTGTACAGAGCAGGAGTAGCGCCACTTGGTGTATCAGAGCCAGAGTGAGTGTCTCTCTGTGGTGTTGTGTGCTTGTGTTGGTCATCATGGATGATGTTCTGCCATAATTATACTGTGTAGCATTACTGCTGCATGACATGCATGACTCTGACTTTCTATCATAATAATTATGCGTAACATTAGTTGTATGAGACGTATGACTGACTTTCTGTGATAATTGTTATGTGTAACTTTACAGTTATCTGACGCACCAGTCTCTAATCTTAAGCTAGATAATTTTCCAAGTACCTACTTGAATCTTCAGGAGAGCTTAATCACACAACTTAATTTGCATTATTCTTAAGGTGAATCTCTGTAGAGAATATCTGCCGTGCACACAGTACGACAACCTGGCCATGCCACACGTGTTACAACTGTGCCTCACGTACGACAATAATCTCTACATTCACACAACATTTTTTTCCATAAGACTTTCAAAACTGTGAAAGTAACATAATGTTGGAAAAACTACGATTATCTCCATTACAGGCTTATACTACAGTGTCTGCAGGTCTGGATTATACATTTGCTCAGTGAGACGACGGTTGCTCTTACAATCCAAACATTTTGTTCTTCATTTTGAAAACGCGGAAGACGAAGATGAAGGTGAGGGGGGGGGGGGGGCTTCGTAAATGTTGTGTTCATCGGTCACACTATACACTGATCATCGTCATGATTTGGATGTTAATATTCAGCAAACCTTTAAATCTCCAACGTTATTGCTCCTCCACGCCAAACGGTACACCTGGTTCGAGAAACTAATTTTCTACATTTGTGAATCAATCTGTCAGGCTGTGCTGGCGGGTCCACCCGCGGAGTGATGATGCTGACCACACACACACACACACACACACACACACACACACACACACACACATACACACACACACACACCTCACTAACAACTGGGGTACTGGGTACCTTCAGTACTGACCAGCTTAATGTTCAACTCGTGCATTCTGTCCTCCTCTAAGGCAAGTATTTCATCACTTGAAAACCAGGTGGGTAATAATGTATACAGCAGGACCAACCCTGGTGTACGTAGGCACCAGCAATTATGGTCTCTCTATTAGTTTTTACAAAATAAGTTTCATAAAAACGCACAATCTAACCAAGATCCTCTATAGCTAGTTATGAATATGGAGTACCTTCGGCTTTAACCAGTTCCCATACCGCTTCACCTGTTCAAGCTATACATACTATACCACGTTATATAATTCTGGATCTTCATCAACCTAGCATCTACGCGGATTCTACTGGAAAATTGGCTTTCATTCATTCGTTATTTTTTTCATACCCATTATTTTTCCAACCTGTTCACTCTATCTTCTAATTCCGATAATACCACATAAAGGATCGTCTCTATCTGTTATCTACCTGGTTCCTGGCACTATGCCTCCACGTGTGCACGTCAGAGCAGCCACCAGGTCCCGCCACATATGTCTTCAGTTCATTCCAATCACTGCAACTTTCACAGATCTTCCGGTTCTTCTTCAAATAATTCTCTCCTCAACCTCATCTCCCACCCACACCATCTTCGTGGATCACTTGCTCCCAAATACCTCAACTCTTCAACAACTGAAATTTTCTGTGATAACCAATAATCCCGAACACGACATGCTCCCGGGGCCCGGCCGATCCTCGCTCACTCAGTGAGGTCATATCACCGTCAGCTGCCTCTCACGTTTTATTAGCTCCTCTAATGTGTCAACTCTCGTTCAAAATGTTTCTTGTCCCTATGATCTACGGTCACTTCTACTAACATTTACAACTCGTGTCTCGAGAAGAGACTCGATTGCGCTCACGTTATGAAGTACAGCAGTTAACACACCCAATCTTGCGCTCTCCTACACCATCATCACTTACCTCGCACCCACCTCATCCTCCCAGCATCCACAAACTTTTTTCTAATATACATACACAGCCCTTACTTACTAAGCCACACACAGACGTAGTAATGCGGTTCTCAAGTAAAAATGTGGAAGATGTAACGCTCACACACCTGTAGCAAACATCCAACTTGTGAGTGTGTGTGTGTGTGTGTGTGTGTGTGTGTGTGTGTGTGTGTGTGTGTGTGTGTGTGTGTGTGTGTGTGTGTGTGTGTGATTTCTGCAGCTCTACACTTTCTCTTCGTACCTCCACTTTAAAGGTGAAGTTCTGGGGTCTGACAGAATTATCAGAACAACATTAAATAAGTAAAACTGCGACACTGCAGGTGTAGAGGTGCAACTCTGCAGGCACAGCCTAAGTAATGACTAGGTGGGAGGGAACGATGGCTGTCCTTCAGTTTGGCTCAAGATCTCTATCATGATAAGCCACATGTTGGGAGTAGGACTGGTACAACTCTTGTGGGGAAGCTTCCACTGTATGTCAGTGTAGGAGCAGATATATCATACCTTGTTGTAAGCATGACAAGTTGGCTGGCAGGGTCGTCTGGTGAGGTTCCTACCATGGTGCCCTTAAACACCTGGCTCTGTGTCATCTCAAGTAGCAGGGTGAGACCATAGGGCAATCAATCAACGGGTTAAGGACAACAGCCGTTAAGTAGGTTCCCAGCACAAGACGCTACTTGGTAGGTGGTATGAAGACATCAAACAACATGTTGAGGCGCGGCTGGTACTACCACAGTCCTCCTGTACTGGTGATCCTGTAGATACGCCACCGTCAAGAACTAGGCTCTGGCGGACTTGGTACTTGTGTCGGGTGGCTGATCATCTCGAAGCCTTATATGATGATGCCTCTAAATGGCAAACTATGACGAGGTTAAAGTTAAGTAATAGCAAATTATTGATCGTGGCGTCAATGACTAGTATTAGGTCGTCATGCCACCAAGTGGCAGCAGAATGGTTGATACTGAATGACAGTCAATATATCTTGTGTGATGAGGCTTACACATGGGCAGGAGGTCAGGGCGCTGCTACAGACCAGTAGCCGTAGAGCAACAGACCGCGGCGTAGGTGACTGACAGCCATTGGCCCCGCAGCTGGGAGTCTACGGCGTGGCCTAATAACCCAAGGTTCAACAAAGTGACTTACCCACCTTTCCTCCTGCCCGACGCCCTCGGCCGACTGATCTTTAGCATACTGCATTTTGAGTCAAGGTGTGTGACGTGTGTGTCCACGAGTTTTTCTATGACACCATTTGTACTGCACACTATATACTAGACGTCCGTACATGGTGAATAACAAACACTACACATTTTCCTCTTCAGTTTTCTGGCTGCACATTCTCAGCACAGAGTAACATTACCATATGAGCAACAATAATTACCTACCAATAATGGTAGTTGTTCTGACCACCCAATATTGCCCTGGGATCTATCATGCATCGTACATGACCAGTACAGTAGTTAAAGTTGTGAAATAAACTCTGCTTAAATAACAATAGATGTCTTCATTAAAACATCAGTATCCATGTACAGGTTCTAAACATTATACGACAGCGGATGCTATTATGTACCGGGACACTCACCTCAGATGTCTCATCAACAAGAATGGACACATGTAGCGCGTCACAAAGGCTATGTACACATACTGGTCATAAATACAAGGTTTACAGTCACAAGATCAACGATATGAGGTATCCCTGCATGCCCACATAATTCTCATGAATTGTTAGGTAATCATATATATATATATATATATATATATATATATATATATATATATATATATATATATATATATATATATATATATATATATATACACACACACACACACACACACACACACACACACACACACACACACTTTATCGCCAAATTACCACGTTAGCGAGGAAGCGCCAGGACAAAGTGAAGGAAGGCCGCATCCGCTCACCCATTCCCTAGCTGTCATGTTTAATGCACCGAAACCACAGCTCCCTATCCATATCCACACCCAACAAAGCCTTTCCATGGTTTACCCTGAAAGCTTTACATGCTCTGGTTCAGTCCAGTGACAGCAGTATAAAACATCGTTCCAATTTACTCTTTCCCGTGCACGTCATTCACCCTTCAGCATGTCAGGCCTCCATCGTTCAACATCTTCACTCCATCTTTCCATTTCCAAATTGGTCTCCCCATTATCTTTCTTCCCTCCACTTCTGACAAAGTGTTCTTCTTTATCAACCTTTCCTCACCTACTCTCTCTATATGTTCAAACTATTTCATCACACCCTCTTTAGTTCTCACAACCACACTTTTAATTACCACACCTCTCACTTATCCCTTCATTAATCACTCGATGAAACCACTTCACACTGAATAGTATCCTCAAATATATCACTTCCAACACACACACACACACACACACACACACACACACACATATATATATATATATATATATATATATATATATATATATATATATATATATATATATATATATATATATATATATATATGAAACACAGTTTGCAGGGAGATAACATGTCTTTATTCCTAACGGACATGACATCCAAGGCCATCTTTTCAAACCTGGGGATTAAATTAACACTAGCCTATTAGCTAACCACAGCAGGGCTGCAGGGCAGGTGTATTTATAGCGCACGACGTAAAAACTTGAACTTCGTCAAATAATTAAAGTGCCAGGTTTATCTGGACTGTGGGGATGGAGGGGCGACACCTGGGAGGTAGAGGGAGGTGTTCCTCAATGTTTCAGGACTATTTCAGGTACAAGTCGTAGGGAGCGGGCCGCCAGTGTGGGTGGGGGTTGTGATCACGTGGAGGGAGGGTAGTTACATGTCTCGAATCAATCTTGTGTTCAAAAACAGGAAAGCTTTTTGAAGTACGCAAAAAGATGATGACAGGAAGACAAATGTTACAAGGATAGAGAGAGACCTACCGTCGGTGTGGATGATGGACGGAAAGTCATACCGACAAATACTGTCATACTGTAGATACTTCTGACCACACACACACACACACACACACACACACACACACACACACACACACACACTTACCTGTGGAAGAAGTCGGCTGGAGGAACCTTCCACCTCGCGAGGGAAACACGTGTAATGATTTTGGACGGCAATGAAAGACAAAATTTAAAGGAAAACGACTTTCTACTGGTTCGATAAGCAAGAAGAATTAGATCGGGAAAATTTTAGGTGTAAAACATTATCGGCCTTACAACAATAGTTTGTTGGTATGTGCTTGGCTGAGAGAAGCATCGGCCGGGGCAGGCAGTAACCTTCCTGTAGGAAATAAACATATTTTCAGAGTTCAACGTCAGTGAGAAGTTATACTTGGTGCGTAGAGCGGATATCTGGAGGAGGAAGTGTGGTAGGCAAAGACATTCACAATTTGGTAATTAAAGGAAAGAGTTGCTGTAATCGTCTGTATTCTCAGCACAATGGATGAGTGAAAAAACGGAGTTGTGAGAACGACCATGACAGACTAGACCATGAGTAGGATGGTTCATAATTTTCTGCAGACTTTTAAAATGGAAAGAGTGAGGACTTCACCTGCCAGACGCATACAAGGTAACATAATGGGAGGACTCCAACCTTCACTTGTGCTGTAAAATGTATTAAGTATGCAAGGAACCTCAACTTCAGGATGCTACAGCCTCATGTCAAACATGTGGAAACTAGAAGAATGTTAAACACTTTAGAGTCAGGAGAGACTACGAGAAAGAATAAGACACTCGTTACAGAGAGAAAGATTTTGCCTAATGACACCAAGTCTGGAGATTCAAGGTCCACAATCGTTTTCTTTCTCAGGTTTTTTCATATCAAATTTTCTATTTGTTTTGTACATTCCTCGGATGGTCAATGGCTCATCATCTTTCCATATCAATATTGATGTTCGTCTAACTTCTGTCCTCTCACTTCCTTCTTTTCATTAACGAACGTCTTTCTGCACTAAATAGAAAAAATTCAAGCAGATGCTGTTGACCAGAAAATCTATTATGCTTCATATATATATATATATATACATCTTGTATCGTCGTAATTACTTTTATCAAACAAATAAAATATGGACAAGGTTTCCCAGTGAGGTATATGTGCCGCATTCACAATAACGCTTACAAAGCCCATTTCTTCCAGTTCTTTGCAAAAACTCTACGATTTGACCAATCACCGCTGGAAACATACCTGGTTATTACGTAACGTCTTATCTATCTTGGAAAACGCACATTACACAAGTCGTCCAGTCTCTCTAAGAAATAACAATGTTGTTATCATGAAGATTCTTCTCTAGTAACCAATTACACACCAACCTGAGTCCTTCTCTTATCTAACATAGCGCTATGATCATACTTGATACAGTAGTCCACCTTATTAACCCTCCCGATGTGACCTCAAAATATGACCCACTTTCTCGAGGCCGCAATGTTGTTCCCTTTCCCTTGTCTATAGTAGTTATTCTGCTTCTGCTCCCTCGAGTTGGCTGGCTGTGTACCTCTACTATTTGGTAGACTACGCATTATTCGGCAAGCTACTACTTCAAATAATTACTGTGTGTCCTTTGGCAACTTAATGAGTAAATCGAAGTGATGCCTTTCCATGTTCCAGCGGTGCTGGAACTCGTTACCTCATGTCTCCTCTGGTGACAATAAACTAAGTTGTGAGAGGGAAGCTGCCCAACTCCTCCACAACATTCTGACCATTATCATTCTTTTTCTCTCATTCCCTTGACACTTAATGTTTCGCTGTGGGCCAAGCCTCGATAAGGCCTTGTGTCCGTGGGAAAGAAAAAACATGAAACCAGTTGCCTTCCACAATACCAATCCACAATCGAACCACTCAAGACCCCACGCCTATCTCAAATCGCTATCTCTACATAAATACCACAAGAGAACAACTTACTTGACCACACCTATGATATTTAACCCCCACCCAAATCTCCCACTTCACACACACTCATTCTAAGAATTTCCTGGCCTGGGGCTGATAAAGTTACCCCTGCCAACTGCTGCTCCTCAGATTAACTTGACTTCGTTTCCTTTGAGTTTTGGCCGGCGGTGCTGCCGCTCCCAGCAGCCCCGCCAGGAGGGGCGGGGATAATAATGGGGAGTTGGGGAGGAGCCGGAAGGTGGCTTGAACAATGGCTAGGATTCAGTGTGACCAGTTCTTCAGGTGGATCATGTCAGTCTACTCAGGACGCCAACTCCCCAGCGGCACTGTACTTATCCTGTCCTCGGGTCACACACACACACACACACACACACACACACACACACACACACACACACACACACATACACTACTCCTTATGACTGATGTATGAGCACACAGATCTGTGTTAATTATTGCATGACCTCGTCTGACCTAAGTTCAGGCCGCCGGTTCTGCCGCTCCCACTCGCGACCCAGATACCTGCCTGCCCGCCCGCCGGCCTCACACACACGGTGGGCGGGAATGATTACAGGGACGTGGGGAGTCATGGATCTGGAAGCACTGGAAAGTGGAGGAGGTGGAGGGTGACCTGACCCGGGGTTAGTGGTGGTGGAGGGTGACCTGACCCGGGGTTAGAGGTGGTGGAGGGTGACCTGACCCGGGGTTAGTGGTGGTGGAGGGTGACCTGACCCGGGGTTAGTGGTGGTGGAGGGTGACCTGACCCGGGGTTAGTGGTGGTGGAGGGTGACCTGACCATGCGTGTCAGGACACGTCTAGTGACAGGGCGTCCTGGCCATTCCCGGCGTTCTCAGCAGCCTGAGCCTTGCTCTCAGCTTCGGTTCATCATTAATCAAAACTCTCGGTCTAGCTCTCAGGGTACTTCACAAGTATTAAAAAATGTGATGAAATTCTCCCCCCCCCCCCCCCTCTCTCTCTCTCTCTCTCTCTCTCTCTCTCTCTCTCTCTCTCCCTCAGTGCTACGGGCTAATCGTGTCTTCGATACTCGGTAGGTGCTCATAAACGCACACACGCACAAACACAAATAATATCTATATCTATCAGTTTACATTTCATCTCGTTCATCGGGAGATAAAATGCCAAACATAGGCGGAATTATCATAAAGGAAAAGTTAAGTGAAACTTTTATGATATACAACGAGGGTGTAGATCTCGAGTGTGGCAGGGGAAGCCTTATATTGCTCAGGTGTACAGACAGACAGACACGTACTAGTAACGTTATGATGATCTTCCTTCAACAGTTAAGTTTTCATCTCAATAACAAGTGTTCAGGCCTGGGACGTGTATCATTTTAAAGCAGGTGATGAAGCTGTAGGGATGCATGATCACACCCAGTACAGGGCACTGCTGCCCACACAACTGAAGGCTCATCTTCCACCGTCCTTACCAACAGAGCTCAATCAAAATTGCAAACCGCACATCAGTTTTCGCCTCTCTGTTCGTGGCAGTGTTGCTGCTTCTGCCCAATTACCTACAAATATTATTTTGGTTCATCTTACGAGAGGTGACTCCTGAGTGGGTCATGCAGCACTCAACAGGCGACTACGTCCTACACGTCTTGTGTGAGCGTTGCCAACCCCAGGACGAATGATTCGATGTCTACGTTTTCTCTTTCCGCTGATGACCTGTGGATTATTTCTAATGTGTTTCCCAGCTGCTACAACGTATTGCATCACACTTCAAGAAGTGGTCAGTCCTTCACTAGAGGTCACTATTTTTCTCAGCATCAAGTCGGATCCCGAAAAGGGCACCTGTTTCCCTGCTCTGTGCCCTTTTAAAGCTGAAACGAAAATTATGTGTGTGCGCCAATTTAGGATGTGTACGTAGGTTAGAGGCATCAAAGGCTTCGACTGTCTCAATCTAACGAGTTACTTAAGGCTAATTTCATCTGATTTCACTCATGGTATTGGATACCAACTCGTAGGTAAACGTTTTACCTCGAATGAGGCGAGGTACTTTCTCTTCAACGGGACTGTTAACGTATGGAATCATTTATCAATTAGAGTAATTGGAAGTAGTCCCAGACATGTTTAAGGAGACATGATAAATGTTTCGCTTCAAATCCACGACTGACATTATTTGCACCTCCACATGGGGGTGCACGATAGGCTTAAAGGTCTTCCTCTTTAAAAAGATGTTTTGTCGTTCCACTCCGACATCATCATTCTGTAAATTTCTGTTCACTTTAACTATCACAAAGCGCCTCGCTAGGAATTCACATGCATATATGAAAAATTTTACTTTCGAATATCATCCAATACAATCCGGTACCAGGTGCAAGTGAAGAACCTGATCAAAGAAATACACACACACACACACACACACACACACACACACACACACACACACACGCAAGAGACAATGTTGTCAGTGTGGAAAAAAGTAAGGTAGGCGGGATAGCGCTGCGGGGGCTGGAGAAGCATGTGTACACCGCCATTCATCGGCTCCTGGCAGACTGGTCATGAGAAGACAACAGTACAGAATGACCAGGTCGTGTGTGTCACTGCTGATAACGTGCACACTTCTCTCGTATTTCCAAGTTACGACAGTCGACCTGTGCCATCTAAGACACACAACAGTCGTCGATTTTTAAGTGCGTTTTCTGCCTCTCCAGCCAAGACGAACAAGTATGTGGCTTGCTGACATGAGAGTGAAGGAAGGGAGGATCATGTAACAAGTATACCAATGTAACATTATGTAACATGTATACCAATATAACATTATGTAACATGTAAACCAATATAACATTAAGATAAAGGTAAACATACAATATAATATCGGGCTAGTTGTTATCATACATTCCTGTCTGCCGTTGTGGGCCAAATATTACCATAACAACATTAACTTTATTGACAGGAGACAACCTCCCATCCAATGGCGGCATCTCTTCTCCATCATAAACAATGAACGTTTGTAATCATTCATAATACACTTTACTCATGGTCAATTTATATATATATATATATATATATATATATATATATATATATATATATATATATATATATATATATATATATATATATATATATTATCCCTGAGGACAGGGGAGAAAGAATACTTCTCACGTATTCCCTGCGTGTCGAAGAAGGCGACTAAAAGGGAAGGGAGCGGGGGCCTGGAAACCCTCCCCTCTCGTTTTTGATTTTCCAAAAGAAGGAACGGAGAAGGGGGCCAAGTGAGGATGTTCCCTCAAGGGCTCAGTCCTCTGTTCTTAACGCTACCTCGCTAACGCGGGAAATGGCGAATAGTATGAAATATATACATACATACATACATATATATATATATATATATATATATATATATATATATATATATATATATATATATATATATATATATATATATATATATATGCTGTAACAAGCAGCCCCCTGGGATGCCTGCTACAACCAGTGGCACAATATGTAAATGATCATAACAACTTAGTGTCAAAAAATATAAATCATATAAACAATCTGGGAAGTTAAGTAGGAGCAGTGTTGTCTTTACGCCTCGTTATCTCTTTATCAAATAGTTTTTGCTAAAAGTAATCTACTCCAAAATTCTACCAAACGTAAAGTCTGAGTATAGACGACACGGTAATGAATACTGATGGGAAAAAACCGAAAATCTTTCATGTGTGAGACGAGATTCAGGCTCATTACAACACCTGCTATTGCCAGATGTCTCCGGTTAGCTTATTGTGTCTGACTACTGTTCAAATATCAGGTTGTAGAGCCAGCCCTCGACCGGTCATCAAGCAGGAGTAAATTACATAAGTGAACAACTTCATTGTCTCATATCATTCATCAAATTACTCAGCAGTTAGTGGCGTAGTGAGATGACTTACATTAGGTTACCACTTGGAACAAATTCATTTTTATCGGTCATTCATGTGTTCCCTCAGTAGCCAGTGAGGCAAAGGGACTAAAAGAAGCCATGGCAGCGACTCTGGCCATCTACTCCACACGCCAGCACTGGGGATGCAGGGGGGGGGGGGCTCTACTAGAACTGGTAGCAGCGTCGGTATACTCTCACTGCAGCAGCCGGGGGTCAGACCCGGGTCTGGTATCTACCATACATCATCTTCCTGTCGCCTACTACAAGCATAACTTATGGTAATGCCAACACCATACGAACACCAGAACATTCTCATGCTGCCTCTGACTGTCAGACGCTAGTCCTCACGATGATTAGTGCGTGACTGGAACCTCACACATACGTACATAAGCTGACAATTAGGGAGGTGTGGGAGGGGACACTACCACCTGGCTGATCACAACCGCGGTCATAACGTTCAACTTTACTCGTCACGCTGGCTAGCCACACTACAAGACACACTCACTCTTCCTTCATCCATATCACACGACAGACTCAGTTAACATTTAACCCACATGTTCTAACGCGCTCATTTCTGATAAGTTTTAAGTAAAGAATATAATCCCCTAAACCAAATCAAAATATCAACCCTTCATAATTCTACGTTAAGGAGAAAGTTTGTTAACCACTTCATGCGTTACGACATGAAAACATTGCATTAAATTAGGATGTGTAGTGTAAGGTACGGATTCATATGAATATATATATATATATATATATATATATATATATATATATATATATATATATATATATATATATATATATATATATATTGGGATGGTGAGTAAACACGGGAGAGCTTCTGAGTTTTATACGAAACGTGAGACGTTACAAGAATAAATATCACAAGCTCTCCCGTGTTTACTCACCATCTCAAGTTACACATTTGTGGCAATGAATAATTCATCTCTCTCTCTCTCTCTCTCTCTCTCTCTCTATATATATATATATATATATATATATATATAAATATATATATATATATATATATATATATATATTTTCTTTTTTTTCATACTATTCGCCATTTCCCGCGATAGCGAGGTAGCGTTAAGAGCAGAGGACTGAGCCTTTGAGGGAATATCCTCACCTGGCCCCCTTCTCTGTTCCTTCTTTTGGAAAATTAGAAAAAAAAAAAAAACGAGAGGGGAGGATTTTCAGCCCCCCGCTCCCTTCCCTTTTAGTCGCCTTCTACGACACGCAGGGAATACGTGGGAAGTATTCTTTCTCCCCTATCCCCAGGGATATATATATATATATATATATATATATATATATATATATATATATATATATATATATATATATATATATTTCTTTCTTTTTCTTTCACACTATTTGCCATTTCCTGCATTAGCGATGTAGCGTTAAGAACAGAGGACTGGGCCTTTGAGGGAATATCCTCCCCTGGCCCCCTTCTCTGTTTCTTATTTTGGAAAATTAAAAAAAAAAAACGAAAGGGGAGGATTTCCATCGCCCCCGCTCCCTCCCCTTTCAGTCGCCTTCTACGACACGCAGGGAATACGCGGGAAGTATTCTTTCTCCCCTATCTTTCTCCCTGTAAGATATATATATATATATATATATATATATATATATATATATATATATATATATATATATATATATACACGTCTTCAGAATGTAGCTATAAGTACCTATGCAAAAAGACTTCATACCAGAGTCTGGAATTTCCCTAAACATCAATAATAAACCTACAAAACTTCTAACGAAAAGGAGGGTCACGTGCGTGCGTCCACACACATCATTTGTCGTAAAACGTAAACATGAGAGACGCTCAGGAGGCGGGTGCACCTGACCCACGGGATCATCGTACAAGATAAAAGGCATGGGTGTTCCGAGTCGGTTTCAAAAGGTTTATGATGCAATTGTAACATTTTTACGATGTAAGATAAAATCTATTGCGCCTAAATGCACAATCACCAGTCATCATCAGTGCTCACCAGACAAATATGGAACCTGAGCAGTAAGAGGTAACGGCCAACACTGTAGACTCTCTCTCTCTCTCTCTCTCTCTCTCTCTCTCTCTCTCTCTCTCTCTCTCTCTCTCTCTCTCTCTCTCTCTGTCCAGTGCTTGAGAGTTGTGTACACCAGCACACACCAGCCTTCACTGCCGGGGCTAATCCTACCCTGCCTCCCGGTAAACACGGTGGTCTTAATCAAATTTCGTGGAGGTTAAGTGAGGTACAGTGTGCGTGTGGGTGTCTGGTTGACAAACACGATTTTTTTCCTCTGAGCCTGATAAGCTTTTCATTTCTAATAAAACAATTTTGCCTCAAGTGAAACACTCCAATACTGTATAAATCTATATTGTGCCACTTTGTCTTAGGTTCTGTCTCAAAGGCAAGTTCCTAACACAGCAGTGAAGCACCTACCAATAACATGCTGACACACCCACAGCAAGACATCCAACAACAAACAGGACAACACACAACCCACAACCTAACCTAACCAGTATATGGTGCAACACTGCTCACGTCAGCATCCAAGGTAAAATCTGGGTAACCTGTCTTTCCCTACACATCAGTGTGACACGTACGAACATCCGGGCTATTTACATTTTACAACGGCTTCATGTTGAAAGTTTCCTAGTTTGGCAGCCGTGACCATGGTGGCCCGTATGCACATACCGTCCATCACCGCCTGCTGGGAGAAGTTTCTTTTCTGAGGGGCTCTCGTGCTGGGGTCTACCTCTCTGATCCTACCATTAAGCTTTTCCAGATCTTGATACACGTAATGCATGGTGGAGTGAGGCTCACCTTCAGCTGTCTTTATATGTATGTTGGTTAGTGAGTTGGTAAGGCACCTGTAACATAAGGATCCAGACATAACGTAACATAACGATGCGGACATAATGTAACATAACGATCCGGACATAATGTAACATAACGATCCGGACATAATGTAACATAACGATCTGGACACATGTAATAGAACGATTGGGACATAATGTAAAACAACGATTTGGACATAAGTTATTCGAAATATTTTTTTTCACTTCTACAGAGCAATGTAAAATTGTCATTACTAGTGAAAGTTGTCCACAATATCTCCATGTAGACGGTCTCTTTAATCAAGTCCCAACAAAAATATTCAATTATCAAATACACAAACAGAAAAAAACATTACTTCAGTGAAAACACCATATGCATTACACAACCATGACCTACCTCATCACTGCAGAACTGGTCCATATCTCACCAAGACTTGGATTGTCAGTCACAGATGTGTGAACTTATCAACCACGTTACATTTTCATCCCTCAAGACTTACATGATATGGAACATGAAATGGGTATTTACCTGAAGAGTTTAACATGTGGTAATACAAGCGAAAATGATCACCAATCTCCATACCATTGAAATAAAGTCAGCCAAGCATGGTGAGTGAGGCAGGACGGTCTCTACCACACACCTGGGGTGGCAGCTGGGTTTCTGCCATACCCGCCGCACACCTGGGGTGGCATCTGGGCCAGTAACTCAGGTAAGATCCACCCACGGCGGCGGTGGGAGGGTATTTATAAAACATGAACACGACCACAACGGCGGCAGTGTTGACCTTCTGAGTGTATGACAAAACTGTCAGGTCTGGGAATAAGCTGCAGGAAATATTGCTACCAACTGAGGGACATTGTTAACTGGATATGAGGAGACAGACTCGTGCCAAATACTGAAGGTATCTGCCCTACCACCCGAGTGAGGTACTCCAAGGTCGAATAGCTAGTTAGCATTCTATGGACCAATGTCTGGGAAGAGAGAAATCAGGTGTGTTAGGGACCGGGGTCAAGTTGAGAGGCGAGTGAAGGGTGAAACAGGAGGGAAAGGCGACTGCGTGGAAAAGCAGGGACAGAGAAAGTTTCGTGTGGGATGGACAATTGGGAGAACGGGGGAGAGACAGACGGTGGCTGACAAGGTGGTTCGAGAATACATGGGATGATGATGAGGACGGGGAGGTGGTGAGTGGACGCGGAGATGGGAGGACCGAGGACCTGGGAATATGCTGCTGGAGGAGGGCCGAGAGGTCAACTGCAGAGGAGACTGGCACAAGTGGCAGGGATGGCAGGCGACACACCGCGGGAGAGGGAAGGAGTGAAGGGAGGCGATGGGCCCAGAGAAGCGTTAACATACTGTAGTAATCCGGGTCAAGGGCTCCTACATCTCCTTGGGAAGTGCTCACACTACACACCTGATGATGCTGACCCAACATCTAATTGTCCCGTCAGCCACAGACCTTATGAAGCTGACCCAACACCAGATGCTGACCTTTTCTTGCAAGAGGCAGGCAGCTTCACTGACCTAACCCCGCACGATGACCTCCACCGCCGCACGTACTACGCAGCTCACACACTTCAGCTCAAAATTCATACAAGCTTTACTACCGCATTAAAACAAACACCACACTAGAAGTGTGGCGGCAGTGTACCGCCAGCTGTACGCACTGGGAAGGATCCTACCTGCCTGGTCCCCTGTCAGAGGTGGTCTGCAGAGCCGTCTTTGACCTGAATGCTGGAAGCTGCGTCCAGGTCCGGTGCTTTTCTCTTGACTAAAACATTTCAAAACGAAAATCTGTTTCCATCTATACAGTCTGAAGGAAGAGAGGAAGGAGGGTGGTGTGGAGGTTGGGTCTCATCATCAATATGAATATTTCCCCCGCGCGTTATCTTATTAATCGCAGCGCAACCTACTCGTGTCCTAAACCTTGACTGGTACTATGTTACAATGTAAGATCACACTAGCGTCCTTCAGGTCCTTCCAGGCACCTGTAACAACTCCATCAGGCTGGAGTGCAGGAGAGAGGCTGAGGTCAGCGTGGAGGGGCCCAGTACTGGTGTTGACCCACAAGGAAGGCCGCCTCGTCTAACATTATACTGGGGAAAAAAGTAGCCAGAAGGCCAGGATAATATGGAGAGTCACATGGACACGTGTGGAGGTCTAGGGTAAGGTGGAGGGAGACGCCGATTTGTGTAGAGGATGGGAACGATGAAGGTAAAGTCGGTCTCGAATGGCTCACAAGGCGTTCCCCAGGTCTTCCCGCGATGGATGACCTGATGTTCCCTAGACTGTCTAGGGTGGGTGACCTGCCGTGCCTGAGGTCTCTCCTGATGTGCCTCAGGTGCGTCCGAAGTGGGTGACACGGTGTGCCCCAGGCCTGTCTTGGATGAGTGACCTGGTATGCCCCAGGTCACAAACAGGAAATATCGGTGTGTGGCGCACCTCCACAACAAAAACATGGCGAGAGCGAGGCGTACCGGCTGGGGACCCACACCATCTTACTATCAATTACCCAAGAGGGGCAGTAACCTTTTTCTCCACGATCCGCTACTGTCTCTCGCTCAGGGGCACACACCTGTCTCTCTCCTGTGTCTCTACTCTTACCCGTTCCATCTCTTCGAAGCGTCCTGTCTACGCTTTAATCACAGCATAAGTAACTGTTGGCAAGTGTCGGACAAATATTACTCTCTCTGGCAGTGATATATGTCACGGTGGACCGTGTACTGTCGTTCAGTAGCAGTGATGGATGGAGTTATAACTACACTGTAATCTTTCCCTTTATGGTTTGCTACTGTAGGTCTCAAGGTCACCTTTCTCAACTGAAGTATACTCTTGCTTTGGCTAGTACCCCGTTTTCTTTCATCTGCGTAAGCTGCTGCAAAATTTCGTGAGCTCTACGCACAGTGTAAGGGGTATGTTCGTACATACTTGTTTCTGTTTGTTCGATGCGTGAGTGGACTCCATGTGACTCACAAAGGAGAAAATACATTTGGCAAAATTTGCAAGTCACATTTAAGTTTGTTTTCATATCTCGGCAGGGATTATGTTGCAGCAGTAAAACTGGCCAGCACCTACCGAGGCAACACATTCAATTTAAATGGCAAAGAGTTCTCTATCTTAAAAAATTCATATAGTATCACAACTTAACAACATTCTTTCTTGGTGAAGTAGCCGCCAGAAACCTTCCTCGTTATGAACAGTTTAAATAACACAGACTGAACGTCATTATAACATCACAAGCCACATTTCACCGTTGTGGAGAACTAAATATTCTGTGTTCCCTCCTGCTGGCCTCACCTGGACGGCGTCACGTGTTTTTTTTCTTTTTTTTAACTGGATGGTTAGAGAAGAAGGGATGAGGGTTGGGCAGGATAAGATTGAGTTTGAAAATGGGACAGGGAGTTAGAGTATAAACACATGTAAGGTGTGGGTTGTGGACTGTGTCGAAAAGTATTGTGGAGACGTATTCTTGGTGTCATATATATATATATATATATATATATATATACACACACACGCACACACACGTATGAAAGAACATTCAAACACGTACAATGAAAACACGTACACAATTGTACACCTGTCAAGCAGCGAGGAGCTTCCTTCTGGGTAGACAGAGGTCACCATGTCCCGGGTGGACTACACACTACTGACCTTTGCTGACGATGACCAGGTGGTCTCTGACCTCCACGACGAGCACAGATCAGTCTACAGCGGCCGGGTGATGGCTGGGTCGTGCCACACACACGCCCGTCCACAGTTTGTCGTGACATGTACCGCGGTGACCACCCTATACTACTGTACCGGCACAGTACTGGGTCAACCCGGGGTGTACCGGGAACCGCTGCACATCGGGAAGCATCCTCCAGCCTCTACGGGCTGCGTCAAGTGCTGTAAGGACAACTGGACAATACTTTCCTACTTCATCACCTGGTGTGTGGTGGGACGTGGTGTACACACAAGACCATCATGTACTAGTAGATTGTGCCACTCGGGCTGGTGTACACACCACAACTGTCCTGGGCAACACTGGGGTAACGGGAGTGCCGCCTGGGTCATGTGTGTGTGTACAACAATGACACAAACTATATACAGCCACACCTTCACCATGACCTCAACTGTTGCTCTTGTACTGAAACAGATGTCATGCTCTACTCCTCTCATTCATATATATATATATATATATATATATATATATATATATATATATATATATATATATATATATATATATATGAGAAATGAAGTATTGATTGAGTTTAATGGCATAACCCTTATTCTGAGCCAGTCTTGCTTCAACTAACAACTAGTCCTCGCTCACTTACCCCCTAACCTTACTGTCAGTCCTGCAACATTGACGTAATTATCTTCTCTTTCATCTTCTTCCATTAGGATCTTACCTAATCATTTTACTTCCACTCTCCCGGTCAACACACCCCACTCTCCCGGTCAACACACACCCCACTCTCCCGGTCAACACACCTCACTCTCCTGGTCAACACACACCCCACTCTCCCGGTCAACACACCCCACTCTCCCGGTCAACACACACCCCACTCTCCCGGTCAACACACCTCACTCTCCCGGTCAACACACACCCCACTCTCCCGGTCAACACACCCCACCCTCCCGGTTAATACACATCTCTGGAGAAAACGAAATCCATCAACCTCTTTCCTCCACATGCTGCACCTTCCACGCCATCACATGTTCCACCTGCCTCTCCACCGCCTTCGTCATAATTACAAAAATGACATCTTATCTTTTATACAGATTTTTTCCGTACCTCCTAGCACGAAAACTGAGTGTCTATTACTCCTGAACTTATATATATATATATATATATATATATATATATATATATATATATATATATATATATATATATATATATACATATATAGCTATATATTTCCTTCTTCTTTCATACTATGCGCCCTTTCCCGCATTAGCGAGGTAGCGTTAAGAACAGAGGACTGGGCCTTTGAGGGAATATCCTCACGTGGCCCCCTTCTCTGTTCCTTCTTTTGGAAAATTAAAAAAATGAGAGGGGAGGATTTCCAGCCGCCCGCTCCCTTCCCTTTTAGTCGCCTTCTACGACACGCAGGGAATACGTGGGAAGTATTCTTTCTCCCCTATCCCCAGGGATATATATATATATATATATATATATATATATATATATATATATATATATATATATATATATATATATATGGCCAATCGCCCGCGCATGCGTGCGTGCGTGTCGTAGCCCCTAATAAAACAAAAGAAGGCAGGGTTGAGGCGGACACACTACCAGTGGGTGTGACATTAAAATATATTACTGCTGCATCCATTCTCATGCTCCGCAGGTTTTCTGAACTCACACGCGTTGTAGATAGTGTGTGGCGGATATATGTGGCCAGCCTGTCGTGGTAAAACGTCAGTCATGCACCCACAAGAAAGATCAATGCTCGTAAAGCAGAATATGTATAAGAACGGCGGTATTTATGCCTTGAAGCTCAGCCGATTTCTTTCTGCCAACAGCGGTCGGAGGCGCCAAGGTATGACGGGTGACGGTAGAAAACATTAATGTATAATATGGTATTGTTTATCTACATAATGAAAGTAAATTATTCAGCGATGTCTGGAGTCACAGATCACCAAGTATAAAGCCTCCATCATGAAATACCTAAGTTCATGTAACAGAGATTTACGGTAAATTAAGTTTTCTGTGATGAGAGGACGAGAATCACCTCAACGTTTCTCAGTTTTCAGTATATCATGGAACAGCGCAGCTCCCCGTGCGGTACACATCCCCGCACCATTATGTGAGTGAGTCAGTCCCAAGGGTGACTTGGGGTACTAAGAGCTGGTTCTCCCGCTGCTACAGCAGTGCATCCCCCGCCCCACCGGATACTGATGACCACACATGGTGGTGTTGCTAATGGTTCTGGAACACCAAGTGGCCATCAGCGCCTCGGGTACGGTACTGACCCAGCCTCACACTTACTGGGACTACCACTCACATAATCTCTCAACTTTTTACTCTCCTGTATTAAGAATTTGCCTACAACCTCACTTAATCTAATTCAATCCATTCGAACCCGACCCAACCCAGACTGATTGTAGATGATTCCAGCCCAACCTGACCTCACGCAGAGAAACCCAAGCCAACCCATATCTCACGGTGATCATCAGTGTTACAAGTGTTACAAGTCGAGCAACACGGGAAAACCGAAGCGTCACAGTCGTCCATCAACGTTGAAAGGTGTTGTGAGGGTCGGTGTGCGATTCATAACAATATATGTTTATAATCTTATAAAGAATGGAATCTGCACATCAACTGAACATTCGTCCATAAAGGATCCTACACTTTACTTCTCCAGCTAACAAATTCATCCGGCCTCGATAGACACACCTCTGCGGATATTGGAAAATTTTACTTAATGAGAAAGTCATTTAAGAACATTTTGTTCCAAATTCACACATGTTAAGACCAGTCAACTCTGACCTCTGGCAACGTCAGCCATGTTCACAATGTCAACGAATCCACACAGTCAACAGCTGGACGGTCAGCTCTCGAGCCCTGCATGACTAGCTCGACTCACCATTACATTCACTAGTTTTTTCTGTTTCTTGTTAAATCTATCGACCGGCCCGATGGCACGCAAGCTGCCGCAGGTATCAGTCCATGTTTGGTCTCGGCGGCTTAAATGTTCAGGGAAGCTATGATCAAGATCCAAGATGGTGGTGCGCATGTCCTGCAATGGAGCAGGTTTTCATCCTCATTGTCTTATGACCACTTTATAACTCCGCTCATGAGATGCTATGATGACAGGCTGTTGTGATGTTTTCTGTTCTCGGTCCATAGTAATCAATGCCTACCAGAACCTGGTTCCTGTCACACTGCTAGCAACTAATGGCAGTCTTTTGGTATTGCTATGAATGACGGGTTGAGGAATAAATTCACCATTACAGTCACTTGACACAGTGTCATTAAGACGGCGGTGGTGACCACTGCAAGCAAGTACTGAGTGTGGTCAGCATTCTCAGCCTGGACGTATTGCCACCATCAACACAAGGAGAGACACCTACTAAGGAAGGTGATGTAGTTAGTCCAAGTTGGCCTTAAGGGCGTCCCGGGACCCCCACCTGGAGGAGTGTCACAGCGGACGCTCCAGCCTGGATCTATATAGGTTAACATATATGGAGAGCAGAGCAATGATCGACTGACTGTTACACACTACTTTCGTCAGGTGTCATCCTGAACGGTTCGAGTCAGGGAAGAAACAGTACTGTATTTAGAACAATTCACAGCACTAGTTTTCTGGTGCCACATGAGCACTATGTCAACCCAAGTTTCTCTTCTGGGTAACTGCCTGTGTTCTGCTGCCAGTGAGAACATATTCTGAATGTGACCTCATCTGACGTTACATCATCTTCATCATTTTCATTTGGTTGGGATGAGTTTCACAAAGCATGCAGCAACCAGTACTAACTATGGTCGAGGTCTCACCGGTTTGTCGAGATCCTGAACACCTTTTATTTCGTTCATTAAGTGTAACATCAGCCGCACATGCCATGAACACCAGCAGCCACACTCGAGAGTGGACCCAGCGGACGACCACCACAACTTACTTTTACTTGGCTGTTGGGTGTTGGGAGGACGAGTGAGGTGCTGGCAAGGGATGTGGGTGCTGGCTGGGGTGCTGGTCATGGTAGTGGGATGCTGGCATTAGCTGTGGGGTACTGTAGATCCTACATAAGGGAGGGAATAATACACATAGTGGCGTGCTGGTGTGGATGAAGTGGACGGTTATAAGAGTAGCGAGGCTGCTGTTCAGGACACCTGGGGTAGCTAGTAAGGTCGTGGGGTCGGAGGTAGAAAGAACAATGGATACTGTTCTTCCCTCCTCATTTGCAGAGCCACTTGGAGCTGAGGTCTTTTACCTCACACTCCGTTACCGTCGACTCTTACTGACCAGATGACCCGTTACCAAAGTCATTCGCTTCACCATAACATCCTCTCCTGATACCTTGTGATGTATGAGGCTAAACACAATCTCCAGTGACGTCATGAAGGGTTGGCTAACGTAGAGTACTCGACAATCTGTTATCATTATAAGTTTAACTTAGGCCGTCGGCCACACACTCATTCGTCACAGTTAAGTTGTGTTTATAAGCAAGTGAGTTTCTCTCCGATAATTCCAGTATTATCTTAAGTAAATCTAAGCGAACTTATGATGATATACTATCAGATGTGACAAGCAAGACGTAGTCTTTCTGATGACCAGCAACTACATGGCATTGAGGTTCAACAGTTCCAATTACGGGGTTCTGAGAGGAACCCGAGGCTGGAGACGTTACACTCACACTTAAGTCTAGTCCAGCTGTGTGTTCTGCAGTCCTCGTGCAGCTCACCTACAACACCAATCATCACATGACCCTGGATGACTGACTTACAATGTGAAGTGTCTCTCCCTCCCCTCCACATTATTCTCCACAGTTAACAGTCTTGTGCATTCCTGTAATCGGACCTTCACGTCTTCTAATTTTCAAAGTAATCATTAATAAAATAACTATACTACTGAATACAGACGACTCTACTTCTGATAATGTTTAGGACGGTAAACTGTGCATGTGGGAGAAGAGTCTCGCAGCAACGCTGAGGAGGACAGCGCTGGCATAACACTATCCCTGCAATCGTCTGAAGATGAGGGTAAGAGACTGTGATGTAGTAGTCATGAGAGGTGCCGCTGCTCCGGCAGTGAGCGGCTGGTTCGCTAACATGACTTACAGCAGCAGACCGTCAGTAGCACATACTGACCACCACCATCAACTCTTCCAGTATCAACCAACGCATCATAATGTTTACGTCATCCAAGCTCGGCAAAAATCCTACATATACAAATCAAATTCTTTTTCTTCGTTTTCACCAGGAAAAAGATCATACATGGCTGGAGGCAGTACTGATCCATGGCTGGCGAAGGTCTTGTTCTACTGGGATCTTGCCCAAGTACCTACGCTGATGTCCTGAGAGTCTCAGCTACAACACTGATGTCTTAACTCGAAGCTTAATACACGCACTGACCTCCTGATCAATACCACATAACAGTACATATTTGTTTATTTGTTTGTTTGTTGTGTGTGTGTGTGTGTGTGTGTGTGTGTGTGTGTGTGTGTGTGTGTGTGTGTGTGTGTGTGTGTGTGTGTCTGTGTTAGTAGTTTGTCTTTCTGTATGTGTGTCTATTTGTAAGTATGTGCGTCTACTTGTAAGTATTTGTAAGTATGTGCGTCTATGTTCAGCTGTGCATGTGTATGATACTCAAATCAGAGTCAGTATTTGTTGTGACTGTCTGTCATCGCTGGTCCCTCTATGTATATTCAGGATCTCTCCCTCATGTTTCTACGAGGGTTGTGCACGTTGCTCATCGACTGTTTAGTGACTTTTCACGTTTCATGAGCAGATACGTGACGAAGTAAAAGTAAGAACACTGAACACTTACAAGCATTTGTCCACAAGTTCACACACATCGTTTAGATCAAGTCTTTCGAAACCATAAATTAATTATTATTTATCATATTTCATAAATAAATAATTTCAACAGTGACTGGTAAACGTTTGTTAATATTCTTAAATGTTAGACGTTTATCATCTCTGGAAACTGTCAAGTTGACCTTCATATGCAAGGGTCACTGACCTCGGCACCTGATGCACGTACGTACGTGTTATGCTTGATCAACTTCAACATGGTCGACACTGCCCTGCTCACAGTTCTCTTACCGCAGTACCACAACATACTGCAGTACCATAATATGCCGCAGTACCACAACATACTGCAGTACCACAACATGCCGCAGTACCACAATATGCCGCAGTACCACAACATACCGCAGTACCACAACATACTGCAGTACCACAACATACTGCAGCACCACAATATGCCGCAGTACCACAACATACCGCAGTACCACAACATACTGCAGTACCACAACATACTGCAGCACCACAACATGCCGCAGTACCACAACATACCGCAGTACCACAACATACTGCAGTACCATAATATGCCGCAGTACCACAACATACTGCAGTACCACAACATGCCGCAGTACCACAATATGCCGCAGTACCACAATATGCCGCAGTAACAACGTCATAAACTTCGCTAAACGCAGCCAGTGCCGAGGTCAAGCTGGTCACATCGCTGAAGTGGACGGAAGCCCCCCCCTCCTCCATTACCACCACCACCATCCCCCTGATCACCACCATGACTACCACCATCAATGTGGCCACCATCAAAGACCAACGAGGGCCATACGAGGGCCACGGTCAGGGCCACTCAGGCCCGTGTCAGGGCTGTACGGGCCACAGCTGTTGCTCTGTATTACTGACATTTACTTAAGGTTAATTACTCCAGTAGCCAGACCACTTTTTGGTGCCGTCCACACAGACCAAACATAATCATGGGTTTACATCACATATTATGTCTCGATGTTAACAGTGTGTTGCACCCGCCACGGCTCTAGCTTGGTGACAGTCTGGGAAATCCATGACATCTGCCATCAAACATTAATTAAACAAATAAAGTCTCTGATGGCTATCATTTACATGTTAGGAATTGGTTTTATTAATTCAGGTGAAAGTTGAAGGAGTTGATAGTGTATAAGAAATGACAAACGATGAGACGGAGGCCAGGAAGACGTGAATTATAATCATATGATCATAAGGCTACACACGAGAACAGCTACCAACCATCACCATGCAATACGTCAAGCATGTTAGGAAACACGAATCAGTTCTCAATAATTGTGAAGGTGATACTCACTGTAGTTTGCTGGCACATGGTGGTGTATCAGAACATCTCGTCTTATTTTACATTTCATTACAGGACTATTAGGGAGGCAGAGGCTCACCACAAAGCACGCTTCCTCTCGCTGTTGATGTTGAATATAGAACTTGGAAATGTGACAGACTTGTTCTGATGGCTACCATTCCCGGCAGGTGTGGTGAGGCGACTCTCATCGCAGACAGACGCTTTCGTTCTCTTTACTTCTCGTGCCAGAGTTTTTTACCCCAGGAACTACTGTAGCACTGGGGGGAGGGGGAGGGGGGAGATAAGCGGAAATCAAGCTAAAGGTGAGGGTTCACATGATTCTTCCAAATAGGTACAGCAGAAAACATGGTTAGCACCAGCTGTAAGCACATTTCGGGACTATGACGTAGTGCGTATATTGTGACAAGAGTAACATCACAAATTATATTCTAAAGAACCTCTTACCCAGGCTTCCAGAACCGAAACATTCATAAATACTCATAAACATACAACAGCTTCAGTATCAAGTAAAAAGACTATCCTCAGAGTGAACCAGAGATTTTCTGGTCATCACATACTGCTGACGGCCAACATAAACATGACTCACAGAAAAATACTTTCTCATATCCCTGGACCACGAACTTGGTTCGTGGGTTACTGTGGATACTATGGACCGCTGATAAATTGTAAAATATTACCTCAAGACAGTAGCGAGAATGATATATATTCTTGGTAGCCAACTCCACTGATATCTGCATGCAGTCTACTGAACCAAGCACATAGCGAAAAAAAAAAAAGAAAAAAAACATTTGCAGGAGCACTGGACACCGTCTTCCTGTCAGCTTCACTATCTTGATCAACATATCGTGGCATCCGTGTACTGTTTCGTGTCTACAATGATCAGTCTACATCAATTACACCCACATCCTGGGCTTGTCATTTCTGTAATCCTGTTACTAACTACGAAGTAAAGAAGCGATGGCGTCCGTTTTCGCTCTTCAGGGAACATCAACTTCATCAGGTGCCTCAGGAAGGATCAACAGAAGCCTCAGTTGGGTGGAAGGCTTCCTGTGTCACACGGGACGACAAATGCTTCACTCTGACAAACATAAAGATACTGTAACCTAAAGTCCAGGTCACACGGGACGACATGGGAAGATGTGGACACCATCACACAGCTCCGTAGATGACATTATGGCTTTCCAATCTCTTTATCTCTGGACGATGATCGACGCCGTCATATGTAGTGTCGCTCACCACGTGAGAAAGCATCAGTTGACCTGGAGGACCAGGTGACTGGTGTTTAAAGTTGCCAGACGCTACTAGGAGGCACTATGTGGCTAGCGATGGGACGGTCACTGGCCACAATCTTGATCAATGTGAACTCTCACCTTTGGCTTGATTTACACTCATTTTTCCCCTCAAATGCAATGATTTACTTACAATTGTAGTTGAAAGTAGTACCACAGACAAGCAGAGACGATGCATATTCGCTTCAAATCCATGACTGACATTATTTGTACCTCCTTAGCTACAAGATAAGCTTACATGTCTTCACCATTGAAATATTTGTTTGTCTTGCTACTCTGGCCACATTATTGTGAACCTTTGCTTCAGGACGACTCCACAACCTGGAACACACTTCCAGCACTCCATATCCCCCTCATCACCATGGGTGGTGAGGAAGCGCACGACCACCAGTTTTTTGTTCCAGTATGACAGAACAGACTCCAGGCGAAGCAATCAGGTTCACGTCCTGTCCTGATGGTGAACCAGTCTGTAACTGCTACTCCCCGAGACCTTTTGGTTTGAACTTTCACACGTGATCCATTCACTTCAAACAAGTTTATTTATGAAGGCAAAAGATCAACCGGGTAAGGTTAACTAATACGGTGTGAGAGTTAACATCAAGCTTGGGATACCAGTTGGTTTCTAAAAGCTGGGTCAGAGGTCAAGGTCAGCATCCAAGCGATACATGTAGTCTCCCCCAGCTAGATGCCAAGTGGCACCAGGTTAAAAAAAACGAGTCGCTTTTTTACTTACACGGGTGAGCCTTGTATTGCAGGCTTGCTGTTGCCAGGAACAATAATACGTTGTCATGAGTTAAGGATCATTCTGCAACATGGCAGTTGGCTGAAGGGCACCAACCACTCTCATCCACCGCTGTTGTTGTTGTCTTCCTTACCTCCCTCGCGCTCCCAGCGGGAACACAACTCACCCGACTCTCTAATATCCCACTGCCTGACACATGGCCATAAAACTTCAGTTCTTGAAAATTTACGGCGAAAACAGAATTGTCCATTTAATTAGCTCTCGCCAGGTGGTCCATCTGTGAAGCACGAACAATGTTTGGAGGCTTATTGTCCCTCGAGTCTGCGCATTCCCTACACAAGGTTCACATGTGACAAGTAGTAACACACTCGGGTAAATGAGGTTATAAATATCAACAGACGAGATAATGAAAATAATCTTACTGTAGTGTGGATACGAAGCCAGACTGAGGCATACGTAGAACATGTAAACCCATCCCTACTGCTCTGTAGCTGGTGTCACGCCATCCCTACTGTTCTGTAGCTGGTGTCACGCCATCCCTACTGCTCTGTAGCTGGTGTCACGCCATCCCTGTTGCTCTGTAGCTGGTGTCACGCCATCCCTGTTGCTCTGTAGCTAGTGTCACGCCATTTCGGGTAAGACACACGAAGCTTCTCGTACCATGTTGCCTCGCTCAGGTATGACATTGGGCCCACCTGCTTTTACCCTGACCCGCCGCTCACTGCACCTCAAGTTTCCTATCATAATAACATCTATGATAACATAATCATCGGGCGTCGTCTAACAACATTCTGAAGCTACTCTACGAATTTCACGCTAGCATGCCGGCATGATCAGTCGGTAGGGAAATATATATATATATATATATATATATATATATATATATATATATATATATATATATATATATATATATACGCATAAAGATACACCCACTTATACTAAAAAAATCAAACAAATATATATACAACATAAACAACAACAGACATACACATTCTCTCTTTCTCTCTCTCTCTTTCCACTTAACCATTAGTCAACATAACATCTTCGACATCACTACAAGAGACGGTGAAAAGAATAAAATCCTTCTTCTAGTGTGTCAAGCAAGAGCCACACAGCCATCTGTCTCCATTCAGATCGAAGCATGTCAACAACACTGTACTGTACATCAATCATTCATCCTGCCTTGTGACCAGGTGCTCGGCCGGCAATCCAACCTTATCTAACTCACATCACATTAGGCCAGCCAGAAGGACACACACCGAACAGCCCGCACATATTACCACAACATTCCTCTCTCTCTCTCTCTCTCTCTCTCTCTCTCTCTCTCTCTCTCTCTCTCTCTCTCTCTCTCTCTCTCTCCAACACTGACCAGATACCTGGGTGCCGGAGGGGCAGCGGTACCCCTCCTCACCTGTCCAAACACCAGCAGCCTCCATAAACTTCCAGTCACCAGAGGCATCTCCCACCTGTCCAGTCACCAGTCGTACCCGATACCTCGTCCTCCGGCAAGGATATCTGTCAACATCCTATCCAGTTAGCCGTGCCATCCCCTACTGCTCACCTACAGTCCCTGACTGCCACCATCTGCTTTGGCTGCTCCTCTCCCAGAGATCTAACCCTAGCATTTGACCATTCAGGTTCCCCACCTCAGCCCGAAGAAGCTCTATCCCATTTCAGTCATCAGCTCCTTCATACCCTCCACGGGTTAACTAGTGATCCCCATCCCTTACACACTTCACTGAAAGGTGTAGACGTGGTGTGGTGTGTGGAAGTGGCGTGGCGTGGTGTACCGAGGCGTGGTGTGGCGTGGCGTGGCGTGGCGAGGTGTGGTGTGGAGTGGTGTGGCGTGGCGTGGCGTGGCGTGGCGTGGCGTGGTGTGGTGGTAGTTACATTACACTAACCAACGTACGTTATAGAAATTCTAAACATTTCTTTGTATGTTGTGTATCATGAAGAGATAACCCAACGTATTGAGAACTACTCCAGGTGGATTACTTGCAAGACTACAGAGTATCAACTTGTGAATGGTTCTGTAACCATACTGCACTAGAGGCCACCTGAGCCACCTTAACCTTCCTCAGTCTGTCTCCAGAGTCCGTCGACAGTCAGTCCACAGTGAAGTCTGCTGGGGACTGGCTGACGTGCTGAAAGGTGCGGAGCCTGCTTGATATTCAGGCCACACTGGCTGGCGCTTGTTCTGCCTCAGCTGCTGGTGGAGGCTGAGGAGTGTGGAGGAAACCTTGGTCCTTGAAAACGATGTTGATAACCGAAGAATTTGGAGTTGGTATTATTCATCATAAAATGTGACAAAATCGATCAAAATGAGATGCACATACAAGCATAATGCACGGCCTAGAACCGCATACCAGATCTTCCATTGCGTCAAATACTTTCGAAAAGTTCCTGATGGGTAAGTTTTTGTCTTCATGGGAGGTATTTAGTCCTGCCTTGAGCCGGGAGCAGCTCCACTTGTGTTTACATCATCAGAGATCACACCTTACCAGTGATATGCAACTCATACATTAGAGATGTGTCTGGTGACGGATAATAACGTTATCATCTCTATAATCATACTTATGGTAATGTTTATTACCATGATAAATATCTTACAGAAGTAATGTGTACGCAGAGACTGCCTCCAAATACTGCTCACAGTTGACTGCTCAAATCCTCCTTAAACAGCCGATGCTTCTGTAATTGTTTCCCAGGAGCCAGTTGTTCTGTTCATTACATCAATACGTTAAGACTTTCTTTCTATTTTGTGTCTTCATTTGTAACACTTGAGTCTCCGTAGTAAACAACTTCACTTTACACAACAGCTATGACCAACTTACTATTCATACAAAAATTAATAACAGGAAACTAACATTACATTTTTTTTTACATAAGTTTTAACATTAAATCAAAATGTAAAACTCGAGGACATTAAGATATCAAGGTGGACCCAACACTGGAGACCAGCACCTTCCTCTGTCAGCAGACAATATCATTAAGGCTGGCCAGCAGCAGCAGGAGAGACAGCCGGCAATACATCACCATCCATGATGAAGTGACACACCACACGCCCGCCACCTCCGCCAACGTTCATGGTCACCTCAGAAGATTACTTGGTTTTTTCCTTCTTGAGAATTATTACCGGGCGGCCAATCAGAGAGAACTCGTTCCACATGACCAATCAGTCTGCTTCGTCGCGTCAAATGTCTTCATTTCAGGGTTGCAAATCAAAATATTTAAAAATCGAAATTTACATCAATAAACTGTACTAAAAAGTATAATAAATCTTCTACCCCATTTTGTTTTTATGTTTGAATATATTTACATTACATGGAAATATATTTCTTGACTCACACAAGCTTCAATGTGGTGTGTGTTCTCGCATTGGTTGGTTATATGTACAGAAAATGATGACAGCTGACACGGAGAGTTAAGCATTATGTTGTGTCAAAGGAAACCCTTCCTCCTTACCTGCAGTATCACGACGGAGACGTATGACAGTTTGGTTATACAGTGGGAAAAGAGAGACACGCTAACGGATAGTAGTTCCTCAGTAATGGCAACCTGTGTTGCTACCACGTTACCATATGTCATCCCACGATCAGGTAAGTTAGGTCATTAACGTAACATTCTACGTTAATCTGCAGATGTACAACACATCACCATCGTCACGTATGAACACTGGCAAACCTTACTTACCAGGAACGTTTCTCTGGTATAACGCACAAACTCCTCAGTAGACTGGAATAAATACAAAACAAAAAGAAAATTACTAGTTGGGTCTAAAGAGCGATCATGATGATGCCTTCATCACAGGTTCTCCTTAATATTTCTGGTCGAGGGAACAATCAAGATAATCTTTAGGGTCAGAACAAGAGACTGCCTCATGGCAAATGACCTCATCCATAATTCCTCATGTCTGACCATCATACTGTTTCCAGTCTTGGAAGTTGTATTCATGAATTGCTCATCCTTTTGTATATATATATATTCTAGTATAAGGGGATAAGAGGACACGTTTTCTGACAATCCATCATGCTAAGTGTACTAGTGCCAAGACAAAAACATACGTGTACGAAGCAGGTACACCACATGCTCTCTCTCCCTGGCTTGCTGATAACGCACAGTGCGTCAGGTGAGGCAGGACCTGCACGTTCTCCCTGGCCTCATGATCCATGTTTAGTGTACAGGGGAAAGATGTACCACTGCCTGGTGCAGTATGGCTGGCAGCGGGACGGGCGAGGAATCTCACGCCAATGTATCTGGTCCTGGTGTGGCACAGATACCAATATCGCTGTAAGCCTCTCTGATGAGACACAACACCTCCAAGTTTCCACTAGTAATCTTAAGGAAAACAGAGGTCATCAGTGTCACTGCAACTGCTTATCATTATCATGATAACTTATACATTCATTAATAGGATAATCATTATTCATGTTGATACAATTTACTCCCAATTCTTCGACTACTATCTTACAGCATCTCACAATGTTAGACACGTGAACCAAGAACTCTCAGTTCTGCCAGTCCATAGTTGTGTTGTCTTCCTGGAATGCCCTGAGTTCTGACGTCATAGCCCAAGAGTGAATGTGTCTCTCAAGGTCCGTAGGTTCAGCCGCCAATGTTCCCATGACAATGGGTTCCAGCGAGACCTTCCCCTCCACGTGCAAGTCTCACAGCTTCCGCCAGCCATCTATCTCCCGGTACTTCTACCGCCGTGCTCTGTAATCTACTGCTATTGTTGTACCTGCTATAATCTCTCCCATAACAACATCCGCTCCTCTATCCGGGAGAGTAACATGTATGAACGTCCCATCACAGCAGTGTCATCCTTCTGGTTCCCCATTATGCCTTCTACCATATACCGAGGTTTGTGTTACCACTCTCCACATCCAACGACACTTTCTGTACAGGCTCAGTACAGGCTACCCACCTCATACTAACTTCGTTAATTCATTTCCTGCACTTAATTGTTTAATTTTACAGATACCATCATCATCATCATCATTAAGCTACAGTTGCTATCGACTTACATAAAACATATAGACTCTTCTATCCGCGGGATGATGCATGGTTGAGAGGCAAGTGTAAAGTCAATTTTCTATAATGTTACCAGACACACACACACACACACACACACACACACACACACACACACACACACACACACACACACACACACACAGCGGCTGGGATCATGTGCCACCTCTGAGCTTCCCATGAACATGGGCCGGCGTCCTGGTGCCGCCCTGACCTTGACCTGGGCGAGTGGGTCACACAGATATTCACAACTACAAGTACAAACCGACACAATATTGACAATACACGAACGTCTCGAGAAGTGTTGAATGTACAGTGAAGCAGTGTGTATGTTTTGTCTTTATCAAGTTCTCAAGAGCATGAGTCTAACGATGAACATGACTATCAACAGCATTATGGCTCTGTGTATGTAAACATGTGAGTCTGTTGTAAGGAACAATTAGTTAGTTACGTGTCGAGGGAAAGTGTCACGTGATGGGGCAGGGTTGATGATACGTCAGCAGCAGCAGCAGCAGATGACAGGAGGTCACATACTAGACAATTCCTACACATAAGCCAACCATTACTAAAACCAGGGAGGAATACAGGCTCCCCGCCTCCCTGTACAACTATAACAGCACATGACACAAGTACGACTTAGTCCTAGGTTTGGAGGTGGATGAGTATCCGAGGTTAACACGAGGAGGCAGGTTAACAGGCTTGCCTCATGACCACAGTCCCTCCCACCCTCTCATGTCATCCTTGTCTTGCTTCACCAAAAAAGGTTTCGGTGAAAATGTCAGTTGTTAACGATATATTTAAAGATGAGCGCCTGAGGTAAGTGGTGGTGGCGGGATGGAAATAAAGCACGATTTCTCTGGCGGCTGTGACGACGCTGGCCACATTCACCAAAATGACTGGCTCGGATACGTGGGTGCAAAGGAGGGCCGCAAATAATCCCGGCCGGCCGAGCCCACAATGAAAATAGGCCAAGATACCAGGCGGCGACACCAGCCGGATACATGCAGAACAGGAGGAGACAAGGAGGGCACACCAACATTATAGATGACACGAGAGGGAGACATCACCAACCCCACACTGGTGCATGTAAGGTTCAGCCAGGTCTTCTCCCCCAACACACAGGACAGAGAATATCAATCAATAGATGGCGACCGCCTCTCCTGGCTGTATAACGTATTCATCATACATGTCTGGCAAGTGTTCCTCTTCAGTAAAAACTAAATCTCTGCCACAGTCATTATCCTAGCCAGCGGTCACTCACTCCGGCAAACTGTACGTGCGCCTCCCAGAGACTTAATACATAATTTGGGAGGTTTATTGTGTCCTAGTCGAAACAATCGTAATTCTTCACCATCTTACCTTACTGTCACCGCAGAACACTTCTTATCTATCGTATCCCGACAATGAGACGACACTCTCCATGGTCTCAAACAAAAAGCAAATCTTGGTTGTATATTATATGATAACCAGCATCCTTCACCACAGGAACAAATACCAGAAGGAGCTGTTGTGTCAGTGGTCCTGAAACTGTTGATCATCTACAGTTCTGGCCCACTGAATGTTCCGTGATGAAACTGTATACCACTAGTGAAGGAAACGAACAATCTCATCCCGAAACTTACCGACCAGTAAAGATATTGCCTTACGCCACTGGTCTTACCCACAGGTGGAATGGCAAGGGAAGGTTAAGCCTATAAAGTACTTGTGGAAAACAAATAAGCCTAGTTGATGATGAACAGTCCATGTGGTAGTCATTACGTCTGGTGAGTTAATTCATTTAACAGTCATCCTCAGGGACCAGATGACATTGTTCAGCAGTAACACATGAAACTGTGAGTGGAGATCGTGTTCCACACGGGCTCTTGTTTCTCATCCCACAGTAATTATGACCTCAAGACCATTTCTCTGTTCACGTCTCCTCTTATGCCAACAGTTCAGAGTAAAATGATCTCTTCCTCATAACTCCAAGTATTCGGATAATACGATGGAAATATAACATGAATCTCGATGTTGCATTTGATATTGCCATGTTTACCTGAAGGTGATCAGTCTGAACGTGATGATCATGGTGGTGGTGATGAGAACCCGGCAGGGAACTAGTGTCAAGGAGACATGATAACCTTAGGTCTGTCTGCTGTACGGTGGTTTGATCTTTCACGAGGATATTCACGACAAGTTTCTAATGCACACTGGAAGATGTCCTACGGTATGGCGACCAACCTCAGCTGTACGTTGTCCTTATGCAAGTTACCATACTTGATATAGTGTTGTACAACCTACGTATTTTGTCTACCTGCACTCACACTGTGGTCAGCACAATGCATCCTCACGAAGCACCTGTGCGTGTGTTATGTGTTCGTTAACGAATACTGTGTCTCAGTAACATCAGTCAACTCAAACATTCATACGTGTTCGTATGTTTGTGTGTATCAGCAGTCAAACTAAACACCCAAGTGCTTCAGTAATGATCATGTCTCTACTACTGGTAGTCTTGCCCTCTTCAATTATTTTCAGTATAACCGCATTCATTACTTGGTTTCCTCAACGTGTGTGTGTGTTGTGTGTGTGTGTGTGTGTGTGTGTGTGTGTGTGTGTGTGTGTGTGTGTGTGTTTGTGATATGCATTTCTAAATCTCGACACATAAAAGCGTCGTAAGTCATGCACAGTCATGCACACCACAAAAACCTTATCCAACCAAGGCGTCCGTAACGATGTAGAAGGGACATTCACCACCACGACCACGATGATTTGATTCACCTTCACCTACCACCACCTACCGCTCTCCCTCACACCACCTCAACTTAAATGAACGATCAAATAAACTGCTACCGCCGTCACTCTACTAACACCACCACTCCTATTATGTTCAGAAAAAGTCAAAACCGCCCAGATATATATATATATATATATATATATATATATATATATATATATATATATATATATATATATATATATATATATATGAGATATTTGGTGCAATGTATTAGCCACTATACCCAATGAATTGAACCCCGGCCAATCATGTGGCACTCTGGCTGCAACTCAGACAGACCGGGGTTTGATTCTCAGGGTATAGTGGTAATGCTTTACATCAGATATCATATATATATATATATATATATATATATATATATATATATATATATATATATATATATATATATATATATATCAACCGACTCCATCTGCTTGTGGGTCAAAAGTCACGTAAAGGAGCCCAAGTCTTGGTGAGGAACTTTCTGCTCCCAAGGAGCGCACCATTTCCCTGCTTCTAACTGTAGCGCAACGTCAAAGGTGCAGTAGCCCCATAAAAGGGGTCTCAGAATTATATACAATGATATATGATAGTCTTATTGGTGAACATAATTCATTCACAATTGCAATACGAGTAAAAAAGTAATAATTCCTTCTAAATTGAAATAATTTTCTCAGTTGCCATATTACAATCAGGGAGGGCGGGGAAGGTCACAGAGGTCAGCCTAGCTGGTGGTTTTTGTGGCAGCTCACCAGGTAACGTAAAGGTGTGCCCGCCCTGCCCTAAGTGAGGCTCGGTCCTAACACACCCACACACAAAAGAAGACAGGGACCTTCCAGGTATCCACACAGCACCGCTGCTTAACCTATTAAGAACGTGTCAAGGACCTAACATAATCCTTCTTATCATCATCTAATTCTCTCGTCCGTAGACCCACCAACCTGTGCACATGTACGTACACGTCCAACAGGTCATATACACTACCATATCTTTGTACATACCTACACTAATACACGGAGAACATGACACAACACTTGCTACATGGTGTAGATACACTGCCAGTGTTATAAGGGAGGGGGAAGGGTGGGGTGTTCCTGCTGCTGTGAAGAGCTGCCTTACCTGGAGCATTCCTGGAGCCGCTTGCCAAGCCTCCACAACTTACCTGACAAACACATATTTACGTCAGTGATAAAATAAATGAATAAATAAAATGACAAATAATGACTATTACAGTAAAGCCTGGGTGGTGGAACGACATGAAAATCTCTTATGTACCGGTGTGGCTCATCACTCAAGAGGTGTATATATATATATATATATATATATATATATATATATATATATATATATATATATATATATATATATATATATATATATATATATCTGTGAATCGGATCGGGCAGAGCGCCTATATTCAACTCATGAAACAAAAACTGCGGCAAGACACCACTATGTTCTGGAAGATGGTGTGTGTAATGTTACAGTAAAGGGGACTTACAGTGAGTCCCCTGACACTAGCTACACTCCAGTGGTGCTGCAACGTCTTGATGAAGACAGATGACGACAACCGCAGCAAACATACGTACATTACGGCTCTGTACAGATCACACTGTTGGCCAGATCAACATGGCACCTGAAGCATTGCTTCCTCATCTTATTGGCTATTTTGAAACACGTCTGTTTGTGTCTATATATCTGTTGCAGTGCTGTGATGTGTGTGATATGCCTGTCTGTATGAACTACAACGGAGAACACTTGATATGAGAGAGAGAGAGAGAGAGAGAGAGAGAGAGAGAGAGAGAGAGAGAGAGAGAGAGAGAGAGAGAGAGAGAGAGAGAGAGAGAGAGAGAGTGCATATGTATATGCCTGTTGGTTAGTATTCTGTGAGCTACACAGGAAAGGGTGTGAGGGGAGCAAGACTAATGGAATGAGGATGTGTAATCCTTCCAAGCCCGCTCGCCCGCTCCCTCCCCAGTGACCGTTCACATCTTCCTGCCACATCAGCTGACTATATCAACCCTGCCGTTCACATCTTCCTGCCACATCAGCTGACTATATCAACCGTGCCGTTCACATCTTCCTGCCACATCAGCTGACTATATCAACCCTGTCGTTCACATCTTCCTGCCACATCAGCTGACTATATCAACCCTGCCGTTCACATCTTCCTGCCACATCAGCTGACCACCCTCCCCTCATCCTGGGAGCCAGCTAGACGCCCCACCGCTTCCGGGTTAGTCAGATGGAAAGGTCGTCTCACGGAGCCGAGCAGTACACCTCCTGCCACATCGCCCCCCCCCCCCCCCCCCCAACACCATCCTTTATTCCATCTACCTTCACCTCTACTACCACCTCTCCCCCCCCCCCCCACCTCCCTTTCGCAAGACAGGACCTCGCATACCGTCTGTGACGTCATTACTTGGAGTGGCGTGACTGATGACTTCTCCCTCCAAGTCAGTTCTGTACAGTTTTTGCAGGTGTGCCAGTCTGAGGCGTGAGCTAATAATGGCGTCAGCCTCAGCGTTAACGTCACACGCCGTGCGTCACGTAGAGAGGTGGTAGTGACTGCACCACGTTACGGTCGTTGCCTCACGGGAAGGGGCGGGAGTGACTGCACTGCGTCACAGGTGACGCGCCACATAGGGTGGAGGAAAAGTGACCATCACGTCACGTGTGAGGCTGATGACAGGCGCAAGGGGCGGCGGTGGCAGGAGTTTATACAAAATCCACCGCTTCTCCTCACACACACACACACACACACACACACACACACACACATACACACAGAGGCAGGTCACACATCATCTACCTCAGCTGGTTACTGCCTGAGGACGTCTCCCAGCAAACCCTAAGGTCAAGGGTCAGGCAGCCAAATATAAGAGGTTCCTGATCATATACAGACATCATGTGTGAGTGTAACTTCCACTTTGTACTGTACAGGGAGGGCTTTACACTCGTGGGGCCTCATCTCTTTCCCGTTCTCTGCTGTCGCATCTTTCACAGCTCTACATGCTGTCCGCCTTGACCTCATCCTCGCTCAGCTTATTCATTTCATCCACAACTCTTACATTATAAACGTACGTCTTGACATTTTTTCAATTAATTGTTTGATTTCGCATTTTGCCCTCCGGCTGTTCTGTCCGTATATGTCATTTTAATCCATTTCAAGAAGGCTTTCCTGACACGTGTCCATTATTCTCTCCCTCGATGCTTTCCTTTTGTCATTGCCAATAGATCAAACTTCTTTACCCGCCTCTTGTGTGAGGAGTGTGTGAGGAATGCCACACGTCTTCTGGCAGTTCACATACAGACAATCCGTCCATCCTTCTCTCTTGTCTACAACAGAGCAAACTCGCTCCCACAAATCTAAAAGGTTCGTTACGCATGACCTCCTTTCCCTGACCCCACGTTCCTCTCACATAGACAGTTTATCATCCACGGGAAATTATCCATTTGCTTCCCAGTACCTTCCAGAGTCCAGTGGTCACCCTGGTGACCATTCTGTACATCCTCCTGCTCTGCTTTCGTATAGATAGTTGGCCGGCACCACTCCCTTCTTTATCTTCCTCCGGCCATATCTTATACAGCATGTGTGTGTGTGTGTGTGTGTGTGTGTGTGTGTGTGTGTGTGTGTGTGTGTGTGTGTGTGTGTGTGTGTGTACAGTCAACTTACACGTGCATATAAACGAAAGCTTGTCCATAAAAACAAAAATGTACACACATATAAAAAGAAAGAAATTGACATACATACAATTTAGACATATCAGTAAATACATGTACACATCAATATCTACAAAAACCCTAGAAATGAGAATATCTGTTCACAAATTAGACATGAGATCTCGGGAGATCAACATTCAACAGCCGTCTCACTAAACAACACATTACGAGAAAACGTGTGGCCTCATCACATGCCCACCGGGGGACACGTCAAGCGTCGCCCTTGGTTCCAAGTTTTCCTGGTAAACTGTATATATAAGAATAAATTCAATCATAACCTGGTTGGGCCGCTGGCTAATTCAGATTACGTGCCAACACACACGCTCCATCAGTCTCTCGTTTTCTAAACCTGAAGATTTCCAAAGCTACATTGTTGACTGCACCGTCCAACTTCTCCTTCAGGATCTTTTTTAATCGTGAAATATGGAAATAATTATCGGTCAACTTTCCCACATAAAACACCGAATTTCTCAACAAGGAATATATATATATATATATATATATATATATATATATATATATATATATATATATATATATATATATATATGTGTGCGTGTAGGAAGAGAGGAAAGTGATTGGTTCTCAGTGAATGTAGGTTTGCGGCAGGGGTGTGTGATGTCTCCATGGTTGTTTAATTTGTTTATGGATGGGGTTGTTAGGGAGGTAAATGCAAGAGTCCTGGAAAGAGGGGCAAGTATGAAGTCTGTGGGGGATGAGAGAGCTTGGGAAGTGAGTCAGTTGTTGTTCGCTGATGATACAGCGCTGGTGGCTGATTCATGTGAGAAACTGCAGAAGCTGGTGACTGAGTTTGGTAAAGTGTGTGGAAGAAGAAAGTTGAGAGTAAATGTGAATAAGAGCAAGGTTATTAGGTACAGTAGGGTTGAGGGTCAAGTCAATTGGGAGGTGAGTTTGAATGGAGAAAAACTGGAGGAAGTGAAGTGTTTTAGATATCTGGGAGTGGATCTGTCAGCGGATGGAACCATGGAAGCGGAAGTGGATCATAGGGTGGGGGAGGGGGCGAAAATTTTGGGAGCCTTGAAAAATGTGTGGAAGTCGAGAACATTATCTCGGAAAGCAAAAATGGGTATGTTTGAAGGAATAGTGGTTCCAACAATGCTGTATGGTTGCGAGGCGTGGGCTATGGATAGAGTTGTGCGCAGGAGGATGGATGTGCTGGAAATGAGATGTTTGAGGACAATGTGTGGTGTGAGGTGGTTTGATCGAGTAAGTAACGTAAGGGTAAGAGAGATGTGTGGAAATAAAAAGAGCGTGGTTGAGAGAGCAGAAGAGGGTGTTTTGAAATGGTTTGGGCACATGGAGAGAATGAGTGAGGAAAGATTGACCAAGAGGATATATGTGTCGGAGGTGGAGGGAACGAGGAGAAGAGGGAGACCAAATTGGAGGTGGAAAGATGGAGTGAAAAAGATTTTGTGTGATCGGGGCCTGAACATGCAGGAGGGTGAAAGGAGGGCAAGGAATAGAGTGAATTGGAGCGATGTGGTATACAGGGGTTGACGTGCTGTCAGTGGATTGAACCAAGGCATGTGAAGCGTCTGGGGTAAACCATGGAAAGCGGTGTAGGTATGTATATTTGCGTGTGTGGACGTGTGTATGTACATGTGTATGGGGGGGGGTTGGGCCATTTCTTTCGTCTGTTTCCTTGCGCTACCTCGCAAACGCGGGAGACAGCGACAAAGTATAAAAAAAAAAAAAAAAAAAAAAAAAAAAAAAAAAAAAAAAATATATATATATATATATATATATATATATATATATATATATATATATATATATATATATATATATATATATATATATATAATCCTAGGACCCTTTACAAGGTCAATAAATATATGGTCAGCCAAACTAACAGCTGGGGAAGACCACGTTGCCCGGCAGTGTTAGTCACTCCTCAGACAACCTCCGGCCCGAGACCAACGAGTCTACGCCGCCGGAACCTTCACTGCTCACATGAGTAATGAACACCCCGAGTCCGTCGGTCACCCTGGTCAACCTTTCCCACTCAGTCCTCCCAGGAAAAAAAAAAATTAAGTTTCACCCCAACTCCCGGGAGGACCCACATCCCACCCGGGTTCTCTCCTTTTGTCCGAATGGTTGACTGTGTGTGTGTGTGTGTGTGTGTGTGTGTGTGTGTGTGTGTGTGTGTGTGTGTGATTACCTGTTAGTACTGTATGGGGAGGGAGTTCGACACTCGTGGGGCCCCATCCCTTGAACTTTCTCTACAATTATACAGCTTATTAAACTCTGTAAAATGTCACTACTTACAGTTTCATTACATTGTATTTCATTCTTTCACAACTCATGTAAAAAATGACATCTTTATAAAGCAGTTTCATGTTATGGCCGCTATTTGTTCCATCTTCCCTTCTATTTCTGTTACTAACTCTAAACTGGTTTAAAGATTAAAGGTGGTAACTGTCACCGCTTACTCTTCTGTCTTCCATATCGGACAAATTTCATAGTCTTTATCTTCTCATCACAACTCACTTCTCATAACTCTCGTACCATCTTTCTTGCCCTCCTCTGGACTCCCTTCATTAATTCTTTGAGTGGTGACCTAACTTCAGAATCATCTTATGCTGGCCTACTGCAGGATGTCAACATCTTTCTGAATGTTTCCTTAGCCACACCAGCCGAGATGATGTTGTAACATCTGCCAGTACAGACTTCGTCTACTAAAGTTGGACTTAGGCTAGGGACGACTTCATCCGGCAAGTTCGTCACATAACGAACAGTTTCCTGCATGCATCTTGTATCTTGCCAGATTATATTCATACCGAGACCTTCCCTCAGTGTTCCATCCTCGCTAACTTGCATCTCTTTTGGCTGGATTTCATAAACCATTTACTTCCCTGATGACCATGGCATCATCAGCAAAACCATTACGGTAGGAGTCCAATCCTTGTGGCAAGTCATTTACACAACTCAAGAAAAGAATTAGTGCCAGAACAGACCCCCATAGGAACCACTGATGACGTAATACCATTCCGTAAAGGCTTCCATGAATTGAGTCCTTAGTTCCCTTTCACTAAGGTCATCTATCAATTCAATCATTTCCCCAGTAATTCCTGCCAAAAGATCCGGCCTCTCTACCATCCTCCTCAGTGATACAGGGTCAAATGCTTTCTGGCAGTCCCTATACAGACAATCCACCCATCCTTCTCTAGTCTACAACGCGGCTCACTCCCACAGAAAACCAAGAAGTTCAATTCACACGATCTTTCTGTGATACGTTGCTGTCTCTCGTTCAGGCACTTTCTTCTTCGTTGTTAACAAGTCATTATTTTGATTTTTGATCATCTTTTCCTATACTTTACAAACCACACCGCAGTCTGTCGTTCATCACATTCTCCCGGTCTCTCCCTTAAAAGAGAGACGACATTTGCCGTACTCGATTCCCTTGCTACTTTACCTTACTCGAGCGACCAGTTTGTTAACTGTCTACGCACACCTTCCATACTATAAAGAAATTTCATCAAGACAATCAACCTTATATGGGTCAAGACATGATAGTACTGTTTATTTTGTCAATGTATTTCTTTACATTCTAATGTGTGTGTGTGTGTGTGTGTGTCACACCACGTTACAGTATAACTTCTCTTCATATGGAGAGCGATGGCCTCAGGCTGGCTTATTCTGCAAGACGAGACATTCCACACTAACACGTCCACTCACACGTCCACCCCAGGCTAACCACAACTACACGTCCTCCCTCACTACCAGTACCACACTACCACGTCCTCTGGTTGCACAGGTGGCCCGGGCCGCACACCACCACAGTGCACACGACCATGACATATATACATACGTACTTGTCAAAGAGTTTAGCGTTCCTGGGGCAGGATGGGACCCTGGCCCATACATAATGACTGGGATGGCCCAGAGCACAGCTCGCCCTGGCGTTACTGTGACCCATTACTGTGAGGAGCCTGCATGTCACTCTCAGCCTCTTACTATACATGAGCCTCTCTGGTACACAAGCTGGTGATCATAACATTACAAAATGAAAATAATTAGCTCACTATGTTTCCCAGGCGGTCATGTTAACATTCTTTCTTTCGCGCATCACATGTAAACATACTCGAGTCACTACTGGCATCAAGTTCTGCATTACGTTCTCCATCTAAATCATTCATGTAAGACTTTCAGCAAGAACGGTCTGCACCTCCGGATACGCCAGACCCAGCCAGTGTACAGCGGCGGAGGAAACAACAACCTTCACTAGACACACTTGCCAGACCGATGACGTCTGTTATTATCATTCAAGTTTATTGGACAGACTGTGTCATGCTCACATGTGACGGGGGAGGTGACGTCACAACTCCCTGCACTGTCTGAGCCACTGTTCCCACGTTCTCATATCCCTCCCACCCTCGTCCGTTTCCGCTTCAGCTACAGATTATGGTCCACCCACGGCCGTGCACATTTGGCCTTTCCAGTGTGATCTACCAGGCGGCGCGCCGGGCGGTACCGTTGCCTGAGCTGCCGGCGAGGTTTATAGCCTCATGACGGATAATGACGTCACTAATCCTGAGCCAGCTTAACTATGACGTCACTGCTCACAAGGTTGTTATAGCCTCACGCCTTTGACTCACTTCCTATGTTTTTCTTTCACGCGTGTACTGTACTGCCTCTTATGACGTCTGTACTGCTTATAACACGACGATGTTTCATTTTTTTTTTTTATGTCCGAAGACCTTGAAGCCAAGAAATATTCAACATTAAATTCGTTACAACAATCAATATGTAGATTGTAATGTTAACATAAGAAGGAAAGACTGGCCACGAACACGTATCAATATATGATGTGTGACGTGAGCAGTTACCTTAGTGTAATGACGACGAAAGACAGCCAGAAGGCGTGGCGGCCCGCACCGCTGGGCATTATAGCCTCATGAAGGACTCGTGTATGAGTTATGTGTTGTGAAGCATTATGTGTGGCATGAAGAACGACACTGTACTCAGGCTCAACTACTGACCATTCACACTCCACACGGAACTATTTGTTATAATGATGATGACAACTTCAAGAAAGATAATATGATGTGAAGGGATCCTCTTTCCTCACTAACCGTACTACACTTGCTTCAGTATGACTGACAGCAATACGCTGGTCTGAAGCACGACTCATGTATAACCCGAGCTGATTTTAAGGTCCAGATTCTCTGCTTTCCTTCATATTCTGGTCTCACACTCATGATGATAAGGATGATGAACTGACAAAAACCTCTGCCTTGGTGGATGAAATAGACTAATCCCTGATCTACCTTAGAATAGTCTAAACACAATCAGAAACAACTTGAACAAAATCTTTCAGGCATTAGGAGAAAAGCAACTCGGCAGTACATTTCTTTTGATAGGCAGGTTAGAGGAGAGAACAGGGGAAGGGACAGTTTGAAAGGGAGGAGAAGCTTGTAGTAGTGTGTACAGGTTTATGGTGTAATTCTTTTCATGTATGTGGCTGACACTCTGGAAGCGCATTTTTGGTGCTTTATTTATACACCCACGTCAGACTGGAGCTGTGTACGTATTTGTGTCGTAACTCTGGTTTTTGAAGGAGACTCACTAATGCTCACTGTGTACATCGATGGATGACTGGAGCCTCTCTCAGTGTTCTGAGACTTTGCCACACTAACTATACTCATCCTGAGGAACAGATAACGGGTTAGTTGGTGTGCCACACGAGAGAACCTCCGTCGTGATGTTTTTGTGTAAGATCTGGCCCAGACAAGTGTGGTTGTCTAGTAACTCTGGCTGGAACACAACTGGAATGAGCTTCATTAGAGACGACCCGAGACCAGCAAGCACAGAATCTCGTTTTTACTGTGATGACATCAAGTTAACAGCTGTCGTAAAATTAGCAAACTCGGCAATAACTTCCAACACAATATACTGTCCAGAGAACTCTATGTTTTGTAGAAAGAAAAGGTACAAGATTTTCTCTTACGAGCGAGTCACACTATATTGACAACGTGTCATATTTCATCAATCATTTGGTTAAGGACCGTACAGTTCTCCCTCCTGGCCACAGCATGTGTGACGCACACTCCATCACCATAATGCACTACACTACACTACACTAAACACGTCGGTAAAGCAGTGGTTTTACGTGTGCAACAAAACAGTCCCGACAAAATAATGGTTATATGTTTAATGATTTTCTTTCGTCGTGTTTAAATACACTACTTAACCTCAGAGTAAAAGTCTGAGCAACTAAACACTTAACTCAGTCCTGCAAACACTAGAGACGCGACACAGCACAGAGGTGGTGAACGACCAAACGTTCACAACTGTGGCTGCCATGGTCGTTAGCGAGGGCGCTGGTAGGCGGAGCGAGCAATAATCAGTAATACCTTCCCATGAGTCACCAACATATCCTCCAAGAGTAAACAATGAAGCACTAAATCTACGATAAAACGACTTCTGTGATGGAAGGTAGATGTATGCCCATGACCGGCATGAGGGAAGGCAGATGTATGCCCATGACCGGCATGAGGGAAGGCAGATGTATGCCCATGACCGGCATGAGGGAAGGCAGATGTATGCCCATGACCGGCATGAGGGAAGGCAGGTGTATGCCCATGACCGGCATGAGGGAAGGCAGGTGTATGCCCATGACAGGCATGATCCCCCAACATAACTTGGTGACGGCGGTTCGTCCCGTCACCTTCAGCAGTAGTTACATCCTTGACTTCTAAGATGGGGTTACAGTTTTTCAGAGATTTGTGATCCAAAAGGCAGGTGATGTGGCTGCAGCAGAAGGATGAATGGTTGGGCGTCAGTCCACCGTATGGGCTGTAATCCCCGTCATAATGGTACCACCAACAGTAACATCTTAACTCTGCCAGTCTAATGATACGGCACCAGAGAGATGATGACTGACCACTGGGGTCATAACTCACGAGTAATGATGCCCATCTTGCTCTCCTCGTCTTCTCGGTACACTGTACCGAGACAAGACTCCCTCCACCGGTGTTTACCGCTCGGAGATCATGGCACATAACTCTGCCTGTGAGAGAGGTGTTATAAGTTGCAGGCACAAAAGCACAACAAAGACGAGTGTCCAATGCTACACAACCCAGAAGGTGCATGTCAAGGCCGTCCCCTCTCACGACCCACCATCTGCTTGCCTCCCGACTGTAATCTCGCGTTTTACTTTTCACTTGTCATCCACTCTCCCCTGGTCTCTCATCATCACTTGTCATCCACTCTCTCAGGCCTTACGTCCTGGCTGGCCTCACCTGTGGATCGAGCCTTTTTCCAACGTTCCTCATTACCCACAACAAACTCCCTCCCTACCACTCGATCTGTCCATCATTCCCTCCCTCCCTCCCTTACCCAGCTCACCCTTCCTCTCCTGTGCCCTCCCTCCCATCAAAGGAGGAAAGATTAGCTCAGCAGTGATGAAGCCACCTGCGACATTACGGCAGGTAACTGAGTGGAGGGACCGACGGGCTGCTCGAGAAAGTAGTTTCGCTAAGAATGACAATTAAGTTGAATGTCCGGCAGCAACATAAGGAGGACGTTATCAAGGGCCACCAGACCTTCCACAAGCCTTTCCATACGAAGACTTTCACTTCCATTTCAATGTCCTGATTCCCGTCTGGGGGTTGACGTGTGCCAACCGCTTCAATGGCTCATGCAAGTGATGACTCTAAACAAGACTATTAACTTACCAAGCATATAATATACATCTCTATATATACAACGTTATATACATAAAACCCATCACAGTCCAACTGCTTCGTGCACATGCTTACTGAAAGAGGCATTTGCTCACTATCAACCTCCTCGAGCAAGTCTCAGCTTGATCATTTCATGTCGTCTTCAACACTATGGTAGTTACTAAGGACGCCTTGACTTAACATCTGCTATCTTCACACTATACATGATTTACACCTACTATTTATAATATCAATTTACATTCACAATTTACATATATTACTGTAGTGGGTTCACCTTGTGTTGTGTCATAACAATAAGGTTGTATGCCTCAAATGATGTCAATGTTCAGATTAAATGATTGATCTCAACAGGATTCTGATATTTCATTAAAATGCTGAATTATAAATGTATTTACCATTACACAACGCTGCTCAGGTGACCTCCTCCAACACTATACTGGACTTGTATTAACTAATGGAATAATACATATAAAGTAGTTTAAATATCTAGACTCACTCTGAAAACTTACCTAAAAAAAAAACTAAAAAGAAATTCAGGTTATACTGACATTTCACCATGATCGATGCTCACACAAGAGACGAGTTACGTTATCAGTCTTAATGATATTGACGTTAAACTGACTTTTCACCGTGAGTTGTGTGATGTGTGTGACACCTGAGATATTTCAAAGGTTTATTCTCAAGAGAAGAATAAGGACCCCATTCACAATAGGGCGAGGTGCCACCATTACAATATTACTAGTTACGATTACCTTTGCCAGACAGAGCTGATAAAAAACTGGATTCTCCATTATAACCTCACCTCACCTCACCACTGACCCCTGGTCAGTATTGGTGACAACCTGGCAGACGATGGGCAGTACTCGAGGTCTGATCACCTCACCCATGACCCATTGCCACTAAAGTAGCAAAGTCTGACTGGTGAAGGCCGGTTTCCTAAGCCATAGGTAACTCAACCTTTGACCTCTGGCCACAGACGAGAATTTCCTCGAATACACTTTCACACAGCAGCAGCTGCAGTAAATTAGAGGACATATTGTTGGCCAGAAGTGGCACTGCTGTGAAAACTCCTCTAATACCCATCACGTGACAACCACTCACTGCTTTCTACAAGTAGATAGTTTGTTATCAAAGTTCACGTCATACATATCTCTGATAAGTCACAAGCCAGGTCAGACTATTGTCTCTATCCACTAACCACACAACCCACACACGTATACAACAGCGCACGTCCTCACGTATCCCCTCACGCTCGCTCCCACTAACTACGCCTAACACGTGCATGTCTTCGCATTACACAACCAGTCAGCAACCGACGACAAAATGATGACATTAAAAAGATAAGATACTACAGTGAGCAAGTTTTATCTGACGTAGAGTTGCAGAACACTGGAATATATTACCTGATGCTGGCCTCTTTACCAGGACTGTCAATACCTTTAAATCATGGCTACACAAATACTTTACCAAAAAAAATCTACTATACTTTTGCCTCGTCCCTGGAGAACCTGCACTTCCGCATCAGAGTAAACCAAAGCTCCTGTTCACACTACAAATGATTACCTTCTTAGCTGTTTTCCTGCCGGCCGCTGTACCAGAAGGGATGGTGGGCAGGGAGATGCCTTCTGCTGTACTAATAATTTGAGGAGCTTAGGATACTATGATTTACCTTCCAGAAAACACATTGTCATATGAACAGCAGTTCTCTTGTTCTCTGTCCTGCCATTTAGTCCCCGGCTGCCCCAGTCCACATATGATCACGAGGAAGGACCTGTCAGCTCCACGGCCCCAACCTTCATGTGGTTGCAGTAAAGGCATGAATGGTGGGACGCGCTCCTCGTCACCCTTGACTGTACCAGCCAGCAGGACTGGGACGGAGCTTTTACTGGAGTGTGATCTCCTGAGATGAGACACCTGTCAATTCCAGCGACTGATTTACACGTCCGCAAGACGAAGGCACAATTCAGACAGTGATCCACCGCTTTATCTTCTCTCTTTCTGGTAGCAGCGTGTGTGTGTGTGTGTGTGTGTGTGTGTGTGTGTGTGTGTGTGTGTGTGTGTGTGTGTGTGTGTGTTTCATGTGGATATAGTTTTACACTAGTTCTAACTCGTCTCTTAGAATCATACAACGACCATATCTTTACTCTTATACAAGGAAATGGTAACAACATTAGACTACAGGATCCTTTCATGGCTGCTTGCGATATGAAAAGGAGCAACACAGGTAGCCACCCATGAAGTAACAGGTGAAAGCCATAGATATATAAGTGAATTTCATATGTAACTAAGAATGCGGAAAAAATGCCAGACGTGGACTAGAGACAACACATTACTTAAGTTTTCCCTAGAAGCTGTTCTGGTTTTGTATTCAATAAATATAAGCAGGTAAATCATTTCCTACGTTAAGAATCTTTCTGAGAGCAAGAAAAAGTACTTAATTTCGTTCGAAATAAACGTTTTCCTACGAGTTTGCATCCATTACTATGAGTGAAATCAGACTGACTTAGCCTTAAACAGCTGCTTAGATCAAGATTATAAAAATCTTTGATATTTTTGAACACCCAGCTCAACAGCTAATCTCTCAACCTTCATTTTCTGCGTACGTTTATGTCGTCTAACCCATAAACGGTGAAACTGGCAAAACATTCCGTAATCATTTGCGAAACGAGATTCCTTTTTTTTCATAAATCAGTTGACAGACTGATCTGAAAAGGTAAAAGGAAAATACACAAAAAGTAACCTTTGTGTGTGTGTGTGTGTGTGTGTGTGCGTATGTGTGTGTGTGTGTGTGTGTGTGTGTGTGTGTGTGTGTGTGTGTGTGTGTATGTATGTATGTGTTGGGCTGGTGAGGAAGCCGGACGGACGGACCACGCACCACCAGGAGTTGTGGCAGCTGACTCAGCTGGAGGTAAGACGGGAGTGAGTCACGAAGCTTTTGTTTATTTCTTTCTGCTGATCATGAATCACGACATCTTCCACCGGCACAACACTGGTGGTGAATAACATGAATACACAGAGAAATATTACCCTACCCACACAAAATGATACACGACGCACTATTCTGAAAAATCATACGAATGCAAACTGTGACAGGCCATTGGCTCATTTGGAAGCTGTTTGTGATAGCGTAAAAGATTAGAAACACAATAAAGAAGATGTATCAATGGGTTTCCTGTGAGGTAGTTGCCACGTCGGAGACAGTGTCCGCCACTCCGTATATACCGCCAATTAACACATCTTCCCAGCTCAGCTTCCAGCAGGACGTCGCTTCTCACGTCAACATTAGAAGTTCGTCCATTCTTGTCATCACGTCAGAGCGGCTGGATGTAATAACGAATTATTATCTCCTGAAGATATACTGTGTCATTACCTTGTGATCACACTGTTCCATTCAATGTCATGAACCTAAAACTTTTTCCCTTTCCAGGACAACAGAAGGTGAAGCAGACAGCGTCAGGAGGCCGCTAATTAGTCATATACATTTGACGTTGGTATTTAATGTTGACACTAATAAGGTTCTACCAGCTGTGCTGATGGTGCACATCCTTCATGTGTTATATCCTCCTCCCTCTTATCCTATAATGAACATACTAATTTAATAATGAAAATTCAGTATCTTTAATGGCACGAAGTTCTGTTGAAATATACGAGTTGAATGCCATGTTACACTATTTCTTGCTCATAACCACACGATATCTTTTCACCATTTTCAACCGTGTAATAATGACACTTCACACAACAGAAGATGTATGAGGTAAAGTGGGTTAACGAATGACTTGGAAACTTTAGTTGCTGACCACCATCTACCACGACATGTGCCTGCCTTGTCTGGAGCGACACCACAATACAAATTATTTCACACTGATTCTATGAGTAGTAGTGTCTGGGCAAGATGTGTACTGCATGTGTGAATCCCTGTTTACATACGTCGGAAACAAGCAATGTTACATCTCATGGATCTTGGCCAGTAGTATTCACAAGAAAAAAATGATGGCCAATTTCAGAAATAATTTTTTAATCAGGCCGCAAAAAGTTGGTAAAATATATACATTGTGGAAAATGCAGTAATAATGTTTTCTCTAAACACATCTCCAGATTGGCCTTAATATTCTACACTTCACGAGCCATAGTTGTATAATCCGAATACTTTTTCCCGAGACTTACAGTTATGATTTACATTCGCTCTAATTCAGTCACTTATTATTGTTTACTTGTCTCTCCCCCGGGCTGCAGGAGACGAGAAGGGGCCGTGTCGTGACTCTCGCTGCTCTAAGCAGACACACTTAATGTTGAAAACTGAGGACTACAGTGGGTAGGACGACCGTCGTACAGTGGGTAGGACGACCGTCGTACAGTGGGTAGGACGACCGTCGTAGAGTGCTACTCTTGAGAGAAACAATGACTACCTACAAGCAGCAAACTCCTCCCGGCTGACTCATACTGTAAACATTAACACTGTTCTTTAATCACAATTCTTATCCAACACAAGAGGATTAACGTCCCCCCCCCCCTCACATATCCACCAAAGTCTTTAACTTAAAGGCTTTCTTACAAAGCAACCTCCAGTGTAGTATATGTGAGGTATACGTAGGGACTTGCCCCAGAGGGACTCCACAGGTCGTACAACTGTGCCACACCGGCACTATACACACTAACAACAAAGCTTAACGCTGAGCACGCTGGTCTAACCTGGTGGGTAACACTAGGTAATACGACCTTCAACAAAACATCCTCAGTACATAAGGTTTACCAATCATACCGATGTACATATGACCGTCAGGAATGAAACGTATCCCACGAGAGAAAGTGTACTATACAAGGTCGTACCACGTACAACAGGAAGGTAGGGCTTCACGGTGACCTCTGGCAGGTCACAACCACATATCACTAGTGAAGTCTGCTGACGACAGGACTGCGCACGGCAACGGTCGCACGTGAGACTACCAGACTCTGGGGTTGTGAAACTCTATATAGAGATCGTGAGGCAGAAAGGTTGTGACACTCGATGGTTTTGAGACCTAGGACAGGTTCATTTATTCTGAACATCTCCCTCGAGTTCCTAAGACTGCGATTTCCAAAGAGCGAGTCAGCGAGTCTTACATGTAATGTTTACACGACTATAATCAAATAAACATTTCCTCTACAAGTAATGATTTGGATTTATTTATGTTCTACAATCGAGAGATTAATAAAAGTCTCTTCATTCAAATCAACAGTGATTCTATAAAGGTATCTTCACTATGATTATCTCTACAGCAATGCGGTTATGTACGAAAAGTAACCAGATGATGGTCACTATAACATGTGGTCATACAGGCCAAGTTATTATGTTGTTCATCATCATCATCATCATCATCATCATCATCATCATCATGGTCTCTACAAGTGTAGCTATGCAGGCATACGTGCCATACATCATCATTATGATGGTATTCAAAACAGTGTAGTCATGCTGGCCGACATGCACGAGCAGAGCAGAGATACAGACTTGTCTAGCTATCATCTCCCCAGGCACCAAGATAGTCATACAATAATAACCTACAACCCATATCCTAAAGACAAATTGTGGCCTCGATCCATTCATCAAGAGTCAGTGTAAGGCATATTGAAATTTAATCAATTACAGTACTAACGCCAGGCTGCCAAGTACGCACAGTTAATGCACTAAAAAACACTTATATTATATGTTATGTTTTTCAAAAGTATGTACAGAATTTGTGCAATGAACTATCAAACTTTGGTTCGGTGAAGCTGCTGGGAAAACTCGCAGTTCTCTGTCCAAAATAAACCGTAGCTCAGGTCTACAATGGAAGCAGACGAGGAACCGACCGGCAGTCGCCATTATCAACCTATATAGCGCCGGTCACCAGGAAAAATCAGGAACTAAAAAACCTGACTTCTTGGAGGTCAGAACCTTCACACCTCCAGGGTAGGAGGTTCCTCCATACAATTCCTGATCCAGTCACCCGATATGATTCCAGATGACTTCTTCACCACTTCCCTTACCTTATAGAGGAGTAGCCATGTAATGACAATAACATTCCCACCTTACCTCCGTGCCAGCACAACACAGTCTTACTCACTGTACAACAACGAAAATATAGGTCTTCCGCCGCCCATATGGTTAACGAAACTACTGCATTCCTTGCCCACTGTGGAAGGTTTTTGTCAATTCAATTATAGTTCAGTAAACGTAGAGAGAGCCCGGGGGAAGGCTTGCCCTATAATCACGGCGCCTCTGGTGTCACTTTCCTCACATCTGAGGACCGTAATGCCAGTCTCCGTGGCGATGAGTGGCAGGTTGGCCTTCAGACTATGGCTAGCTCCACCCATCCGTCATCACACCCGAGAGCGGCCACACTATCTGACTTAGCAGTTTTCTCGCTGTCCTCCTGTAACGATCTATCGTTACCGATAACCTTAGTCATCACATGATACTAATTATCACAAAAAAGTATTAATTACCAGAAATAAGTGTGATACTTGCTACGCTACCTTCACTCTTGACACAGGCTGTAACACTGACGAAATGAGCTCCCTACTGAAGAACAACAACGAGACCAGAACAACCTGAAACACACCACCAGTCGCAGAAAATTTCTACATCTAATTCTGTCCGGGAAGGCGAATCTATAATGCAGTGATCCCTAACGTGTGTGGGGATACGCCAGCAGGATACTATCCGAGTGGTTGATGTACTACTGGTGCAAACAACTTCACAAGGGATGGTTCATGTGGACGGTTCTTGGTGATGAAGTATACCAGTGGTTCAGTCTACCTAACCTTGCAGAGGTAACGTCATGCTGGTGAGGTAAGCGTTCATTCGGACGCAGACATGGAGGATCTTAATACTGCTGAACTGTATCAACAACAAGAGATATACTTCAGTGAGAGGACAGGTCTTCCCAAGACCCTCGACTCTGTGTTGGATGACACGACGTCATGATGGAATGAGACACAAAGGAGTTGGTACATTCCCGCAGGCAAGTCCAGTAACCACTATACACAGCTGCTACCATTGCTGAAGGTCGAAAAAGAAACTTTAAAAATACTGCATCAAAAGAAGGTTCAAAGTACAAATGATTTAATGAGAAATCATTTCATCAACGAAGAACCTTCTTAGGAGCACTTGAATTTACGTCACTGATGCAGCACAACGGGTTCTCCTCTTCCACACGTTGATTTTTTCTCCCTTGGGTATAAGCACCTCTATCAACTGAATCGTTCTGTTTTGCCTTCACCCTTTGCCTCTTAATGACAGGGAAATTCTTTAATATTCCACTTTCACCTCAAATGCTCACCATGACTCATCCCAGATGGACCTTTCTAATCATCTACTCCTCCTTATAATATCTTTTCATTCAATCCAAAAAATCGTTCTTCCTCTGGACACAAGAAAGGCGTGCTGACCAGATGCTATCCCTCTTTGTGGGGTGAATGAGCAGACTTCTGAGCTCGCTCGTCTGTTTACCTTCTACTTAAAAACCAAAACCTTCAGGGTTCCGTCATGTCTCTTACGTCTCTTCCTCCACTTTATCAACGATTTCCTCTTTTCAACAGACACACACAAGTACTAATACGTCCACGACTTAACTACCCTTCATCTTTTCTTACTCGATCTACGTCACATCTCATCACAAGCGCCTCCGGACGGAGACAACTTAAGAGCCTGTCATGCTACGATGGCCATACAAGAAGGGCACAACACCCAGGACTGGTTACATTAGCATCATCTTGGAATGGCCTGGCAGTCACGTGTTTGGATCCAACAAAAGAGAAATGGGTGTTGTTGCCAACTCGGGAAAAGGTGAAGACATCAAGCTGCTGCAGTGAAGCAGGGGCAGAAGTGGTGACCCAAGCAGTGTGTGGGTTATGATATGGTGGCCACGGTGATGCGGACGCTACACAAAAACAATGAAGGCCACTCTGGAGCCATACAATAATATAGACGTCAAGGGTGACAGTGCCTGCCAGCCAGTTGACGTTAACATGCGTCATTCATTACAGAGTTTAAAGAAAAAGCCACCTCTTAACCGACTATGAAGCTGACGCAGGGCCGCTATGTGTCCAACACTAATGAACATGACTCTGTGGTGATGACACAGAAAACTGCCCGTTACAGAGGATGGCTGTAGCTGCTGCTGCAAGACTCTGGGAGGGAGATGAGTGCCAGGGAACAACGTGCCGGTGTCAAACACAGACGAGAAGCAGGTGAGGACGAGGCTGATCACGTCCAGGGTCTGAACACAGAGTGTGGTGCATCAATTCCCCACACGCCAGTGGATCGTGTGACAAACTAAGCTTATACACAATGAACAGGTTTCAATCAAGCTTGGTTACTTTACATTCTTAACCAATATACAGCATATATACAAACCAATATACAGCATATATACAAACAATATACATATTCATTCATACACCCAATATACCGGGGTATATGAAAAAAAATGCATCATCTTTAATCTACTTTCCCTGCCAGATATCTCCTATATCTCTTACTATCAACAAACAAGTGTGTGTGTGTGTGTGTGTGTGTGTGTGTGTGTGTGTGTGTGTGTGTGTGTGTGTGTGTGTGTGTGTGTGTGTGTTTAACTGTATGTCTGTCTGTAGAGATAGATAGATAGATAGATAGATAGACAGACAGAGATAGATAGATAGAGAGAGAGAGAGAGAGAGAGAGAGAGAGAGAGAGAGAGAGAGAGAGAGAGAGAGAGAGAGAGAGAGAGAGAGAGAGACTGTGTATGTGTAACACAATTTCGTCAGGACATCCCTTACCGGCTCTTACAGAGTTCCATTATTGTTGAATGTGGGTCACGAAGGCTACCATTCAATGTAGATATCGACCTACAGTGGGGATGAAGGGTCCAATGTGCCAGCCAACATCACGATGCCCAACGTCCATGACTCCAACAGAAGGTCGTAATACTAGCTGTGGTCCTGTTATACCAACCCATCCCAAGGGCTGGCACACACTGTGCACATCTGTCGTGGTTCATCTGCTTCTAGAATGGCCACGTTGGCTAACATCTCTCGCTACTTTATATATATATATATATATATATATATATATATATATATATATATATATATATATATATATATATATCCCTGGGGATGGGGGAGAAAGAATACTTCCCACGTATTCCCTGCGTGTCGTAGAAGGCGAGTGAAAGAGGAGGGAGCGGGGGGCTGGAAATCCTCCCCTCTAGTTTTTAATTTTCCAAAAGGAGCAGAGAAGGGAGCCAAGTTAGGATATTCCCTCAAAGGCTCAGTGTGTGTATGTAGAGAGAGAGAGAGAGAGAGAGAGAGAGAGAGAGAGAGAGAGAGAGAGAGAGAGAGAGAGAGAGAGAGAGAGAGAGAGAGAGAGGGGGGGGGGGGGGGCAGGCTATACAGCGAGTGGAAGGTCGCCTCTGGCAAGACTGTATCACTGGGATTACGAGTCTCGTTAAAAACTTCTCACTCCGAAGGAGTTCACATTTCCCTGCCACTGGAAGTAGAACAGAGTTTGGCAGCAGGAGTCTCTGGAAAGAAGACCTGAATAACAATATCAGGACTCTTTCTTTGAAACAGATCCTCAAAAAATAGATATATGTCAGACATCTTGCCCGTGACATTAGAGACAGAGGTGTGGGCCAGATTTGAACCACCTCCCGCTAACGGTTTATGACCTACCATTCCCTTGTACCTTACTGCATCCCAGTTACCAGCTAACGTCAGTGGTTTTCAGTACACTTCATAAACGTCAGGATCAAACCATCATCTCACCACACACTAAGAACGGCCTCATGTTACCCCTCCTGGCCTCCAGCTGCTATAAACACAATTCTCAAAGCCGCACTTATGGCGAGACGACAGTATTATGTGAGAGAAGGATCACTATACAGCATTAAAGTGTTAGGCGTGTAGCATCATAATCATGACCGTCCGGGGTAGTGAAGGTAGCCCGTGTGGCAAATAACTTCAATGACCGACATAAGTCGAGTGTTTCCACAAGGCGGGGGAGATGACCCCGTTTGGTGGAGCTGGGACACGGGCACCTACCTCTCCTGCGTGCGCTACCCATCAGGAAACGTGACACATCAGTTTTCTCTCACTATGTATTCAGTGCACGGATGTTTATCTGACAATCAGATGTAAATAATCCCATACCACAATTACGTTGCGTCAGCGATGAGTAATACTAGAATACAATAAAATATTTTACATATTCCTCAAAATACTGAGCTGCTGGGGTAGCCTTCTCTTCTGCCTATATGCACCAATCTTCACACACCTTGCCCAGTCTTTTCTCCTTACGAATCTATAATTCGTCTAACAGCTACGGTTCACCCCTGCTAGACGACCAGGTTATCCGTCTTCTACCTCATATACTTTTACAATGTTCTGCTTCCTCACTCTCAAGCAAGGTAACAATTCTCGGTTTAGACAAACAATTTCTAGACGTGTGTATCACAGGTACGGCCGATGCTTGGTTCACAAACACAGGCTTCCATGGCAGTCAGGGTTCTACCCAGTTGACGTAGGTGGTTCACAAAGATGGTGTTGATACAAGTGCTTCCCTAATAGGAGGTCATGCATACTTCACAGGCTCGGGAGTGGCCGCTGGTGTTCAGTGACACCAGTCATGACCATGTCAGAGCCTGACCTCCCATCTCTACTGAGGGACAAGCTGATGCACCTGCAATGCCAGAACAATGTTACCCACGACCTACTCTCTGGATTTATCAACGGAATTCATAACGTACTTATTTCTCTGCTTTCATGACTACAGAGGCTGTGAAGACGCGCGTTCGTGCCGTATCACCAGCACGTACAACTAAACAATTAGTTTCCACAGTGAGGTTACAGTGCATGGTACACCCTCCACGCTTGTAAGAGCGCGTGAGCATGCAGCTAATGTCTTGTGGGGAGCGTTCCTCCGACCCGTATACAGACAATGTTGCCTCCTTGGATTATACTGTCGAAGATACTGTCCGCTATCATCAGGTCAACTGAAATTAACCTACGCATGAGAGTAGGCCACCATGTTCTATGACAGACTTATCATACAGCTGTGAGGCGCCTCTAAGCCCTCACATCAAAGCATCTTATGCCAAAATGACATCAATATCTCCAATGACTGATTCGTGGACCACACCAGTAGTCCCTTCTTATTCCTGAAGCTGACAGCTTTCTCTACTTCACAGTGAAACATCATGGCCAGGCCACCGTTCACTAATACTTCCCCAGCCTCTACCAGTCATCCGTTCAAACATTCAAAGATGTGTGCAAACATTTCATCTGTAACAATGTTCAACTTGAGACGTAACATACCTTACCCTATTGCAAATTGTTTTTTCTTACCTTGATACGTAATCCTATCATTGTTATTCACCTGTTGTAAACTTCACTTACCAAGAAAAATGCCGAATAATTTACTGTGCTGCCCAAAGGATGTGAACACTTTTCTCACCATTTAACCTATAATGCATTTCAATTATTAGGGGCCCAGTCCCTAGACCTTTTGTGCACTCTATATCCTCTTTTGCATCATCGCCCACAGGATGGGTAGGAGTGCACAATAATATAAACGCTCATGCCGCAAAAATTCAAAACCAAATTATCCGTTCACCCAGCGATGATCCACTACTGCGCCCCCACCACCCAGCACCAAACCCTCTGACCCTCCTTCATCCTAGATAGAATTTATTACTTCACTTGGCAATTTCACTGGTGATGAAGGCTTGTCTTGGCACATGACTACCATATTCATTACCTTCTAATGTTCTCATCTGACTATGAGGGTCGTAAACTGTCCATATTACAAAAGTCAGCACGGCAACAAAATAGTGTGTGGGGTGGCAGGTAGTCACTAGGTCTCCTATAAACCTTACCTTCCCAATGTAAACGTACACTTCATCTCCTGCCGAACTCATATTTAGTGGAATATTCATTCATAAACACACACATAAAAACCTTAGCCTTGCCATCTATGCAACCAACCGTCATCTTGATGAAATCATCTCTGCTAATTAGGAAGATGTAGTCGTATATCTTCACCGTAATACAACCACTGTTTATCCCAAGCAATATGCGCAGTTATCCCCATCTATATGTCAGGTTTCTTATACAGGGCCACAGCAGCCTCCATCCTGCTGGACTGGGCCTGAGCACCTCAACACACGACCCAACCAAAATATTCAGCTCACACATCCTCGTACGGTAGAAGCCGGGCGGCGCGGCAAGAGGCGGGGATGTCACATCATGGGCAACTGTCTCTACCCCAACAACAAAACTTTTCAAGAACGCTTCTCTGTCCGCCTCCGCTGCTGGTATGGAGGATATAAAACACGCTTGTACGAAGCTGCACTGATAATAACATCATGCCTATATTAAGTGTAAACATTAATTGCAAGGCTGCTCACACAGAAGGGACCAGATATTTTCTATCCACACACGACTGTAAGACAGATATCCATGTGTCTCAATCGATGACAAGCATTCAGCTGTGCCAGGGCAAGAATCAGCTCCTTCGCAGACACGCTAACAAACAGACCGAGACAGGAACAACAGCAAGCCAGCGTCAATAAGGAACCTGTTGGTGGATGTTAGAGCGCACGAAGTGGGAATGACACATGATCGCAGAATAACAACAGCCAGAGGTGTGCGGTCATACCATGCGAGTCAGATGTGAGCTGGGTACTAACGCGAAATATGAATACTAATAGCAAGTATACCGGAAGCAGACAAGTGGTGCTGTCCTTGGAATGTGTACTGTTAGATTCCATTATGTATGAGTTAGAGTGAGACATGTCTAGCCAGTGACAGCTTCACACACACACCGGGTACGCTGGCTCGAGAAAATTAATAATCAAGGACAACTTTATCGCACTTTATCGAACACAGTTATCGTGGGTCGACACTTAAACCAGTGGAGCTGTTAATGTGTTTATCTAAAAGTCCAAACTTTCTGGTTACAGGTGTAGTTGTCTAATTGGTTCCACACCTCTGCCTCCCTTACTGACGAGGGCTGGACTTAAACCTGACAGCTGTGTAACACGAAACTTTACGGCAACGACTAAAACACATTCTACAGTAAAGAAAAAATTTACAAACCTGCAGCACATCACTGCGTCACTTACGTTATTCCGTATCCATTCTTGACTTTTGCTGCCAACCCTGAACATTTCTGCAGTGAAAAATGTTCATTATCTCTTCATTCAAGAAACAATTAATCTTTTAATCAAAAGTAATATTTTTCTTTACATTTACAAGGACACTTTATAGTATAGATTTACTTTCCTTAATACTGAAAAAGAAAATTAACATACCCAGTGAGTGTGGATTGTGACCAGACTAATTAATGAACCAGAGAGACGAGGAATTTGTACCCACGGCGGGAGGCCATCAATGAGAAAGTGATTGTGAAGAAGTAATCATGGATTCAGAAATGACTGACAACGACCAAATGTTACTGTATGTTTTTCCTGACATTATCAAAATCACGGAAACTGAAGGAAGGAGAAATAAAGTACAAGATATGAAGGAAGGTAAAAGAAAAGACAGGAAAAAAAAAGAGAAAGAAAGGGAATCAGGAAGAGGAAGAAGATAACATCACAAGGATTTCCAGGATAATGAAGACGAGACGGAGGACATCGCTGACAATGGCCAGAGCAGGAAGTGATGAGGCAGTCGAACGTTATCTCCGGCAACCAACATGTCACCAACACCCTCTACACTGCAGCCACACACACACACACACACCTGACAACTGACCATGTCCACAGTTGTACAACACAACACGCACACGTTACAACATACTCAGCTGTCACTATGACGGTTTGACTCTTGAGCAATATAATGAGACTATCAGACTTGGTGGTCTGCTGTTATGGGACACACCAAAGACCAGGACAATAACAGGTCTAGCGTCGAACCTGGGGATAGCAACGCTGTGCTGAAGGGGTGGTGCAGGTTCACTCCTGCCATCACTTGACTCACCCCCAACATTTGACTATAATAATTTTTAGCGATAACAGGCGGGAAGCTGAGCAGATGTGGGGTTCCGCTGAGATGATGCAGATTCTCTGACGAGGTGGCCGCTCACGTCAGTAAGCTAGGACGTTCCTCACTAGAAAACTTGGCCAAGATAATTCATAAAAATGTTTTTCTGCAGTTACGTCAAAATATATTCAGAGAAATTCAAATCATCTCATGAACAGGGTCGACCAGTCACGGACCACAGGGTCTTATTGGCTTAACGGACTTCACTGAAGCCCGACGCAATAACCACAAACATCAAGGTTAAGAATACATGATAACTTTGTTGCGGGTTCAATGGCATCCCTAGATAGCCGGCGATCCCGAGTACCTGGCGTAGCGACAGTGGGTAACCACAACTTAACAAGGGCTCCTCTGCTCTACCAGCAACAATCTTCACTTTGAATATGTAAAATTTTCCACATGGACTAACAACCAACAAATGCGTTACGATATATTATTCTACAAAACATTCTAAGTGAAAAATGACCTTGAACTTCTACAGCTTTTAATGTTCCTTGTGAAAAAAATCGTGCAAAAAATGAGTATTGTATTTACAATCATAAAATACTTCCTTACTGGTGAAGACGACCGACCAGTTCCTGGGGTAAGTAGGCTACCCCGTCCGTCACTCGTGCTTGCCGACCCTCACAACCTTTGGCAGGGCGCCTGAGCGTTGCTTGGCTTCTGGTGTCGCTCTTGGTAAAAAATGTAACAGGTCGAGGAAGAATCATGTATATGAATTTGGATTTACTTCCGTCTTGCACTTCCTAGTGTTGGCTTCTTCCTGAGTGCTTGTCTCTGCTGCCTGTGTGAGTGTGTGCGCTGCCACAACCAACAGTATACTGCCACACTTGTTACCGTAGATGCGCACAGTAAGGAACGATACTACCCGGGAGACAAACCCAAACACAGGCATGTGCTGGGATCGGTCTTGAGAGCTATCAGTAATTCTCACATCGTGTGTTCGTACAGGGAGGAAAGGTCAGGCTGAGGGACCTGTTGTCAACATGGTCAAGTGTGGGGACAGAGGCGCTGCACCTGGGAATGCCCTCACACATCAGTTCACGATTATAGACATGACGTTTATAACACGACGAAGAACAAAGAAAATAAAGTACCTCGATAGGATCCTTACAACAAAGGTAAACAAAAACAGTAGTTCCCCAGCAACTGGGTAAGAACTCAAGTCCTGCATGACGCTACACTTGACGCTACATCAGGACCAGTACGTCAGCTGACACTATCACCGTCAACACAATATCATGTTAACCTCACAGTCAGCAGAGGAGTGATCTGGTATCACCCTCGGGGTTCCTATACCTTACTAGTACCGTAAATGTAATATCTACTTAACGGGTTTAAGTTACTTGCTTAGGGGAAGATTTTATCATTCAGTCCAAACTTCGTGAGTGAGTTAAGCAATAAAACAATGGAAGGAAAACCACACATCTGCACACATGTGTCAACCATCACATGGAAGACGCCTCAGGTGTCGTCACTCCCACTTATCTCTCTGGTGACGTTCTTCTTTGTCAATATTTCACTGTAAACAACAGGTGTTTCATGACACTTATATGAGCCACAAAGACAAGGTAAGTTTCTCTGAAAAGTTAAGATGATCATGAAGGTAGGAGAGAGTGCTGGGGGGTCAGCCCTGGCCGAGGACACCACGGAAATGTTTATGTATGACGGAGTGAGACACGACGTGTACACACACACACACACACACACACACACACACACACACACATACACAAAACTGCCTCCATTGCTTGTTCGTCCATGGTTCTGTTTGCCCGTAATCATGTCCGCGTATTAAAGATGGTCTTCAATAAAGAAAATATACATAATACAGGATTAAAAACATACACACATTAATCTTTGCAGTCATCAATACAAAGAGATTTTTTTCTGAAATGTTATCTTAATATCCCGTCTGCCTAGAAGAGGAAAGACAAGCGTGAGCCAAATTTACACATAATAAGAAAGTAACTTTATAATTGAGTAACCACAGCCAGACTTAATCCCTAATACGAAAATCAATCCCCGGGAAAAGGCATCAACAATAATTAACATACTTTTAGTAACAAAGACAAATGATCATAATAATAATTATAATGATAATAATAACAATGATAATGATAATAATAATAATAATAATAATAATAATAATAATAATAATAATAATAACAATAATAATAATAATAATAATAATAATAATAATAATAATAATAATAATAATAATAATAATAATAATAACAATAATAATAATAATAATAATAATAATAATAATAATAATAATAATAATAATAATAATAAAATGGAAAGTTCTCACTCCAGGTATGAGTACATTCTATACTGACCAGTCGATGTACACCTGGTTTTCGGTATCGTCCAATACAATTCTGGACGTTACCATCTAGCCTGTACATCCATCACCTCTTATCTAACTCACGTTACCAGGTGTGGTGTTACCTTAACTAACTCACGTTACCAGGTGTGGTGTTACCTTACCTAACTCACGTTACCTGGTGTGGTGTTACCTTACCTAACTCACGTTACCTGGTGTGGTGTTACCTTACCTAACTCACGTTACCTGGTGTGGTGTTACCTTACCTAACTCACGTTACCTGGTGTGGTGTTACCTTACCTAACTCACGTTACCTGGTGTGGTGTTACCTTACTTTACCTTACCTTACCTACACCACTGTCACAAAGACCAAGGGACGCCACGCCTCACACTCCCTTGGCCTAGCTGGTAGCAAGACTTCTCTGTCTGCCCCACCTGCTCCTGGTCATTAGGGGGAGGGGAGCATAAGGCTTTCACACACACACACACACACACACACACACACACACACACACACACACACACACACTAGGAAAGAATTTACATGTCATCCTTGCCACCTGGTGAGTCCTGGGAAACCTGAGGATTGTGTCAGTAAGGTGTTAAAATGTTTAGGTCAGGAGAAACACGTGTGCTTGGCTCTGAAGTAGGTTCAATGGGTTTTTCTAGTATCCGGTAAAGTAATGGTTAAAACAATGTCGAAAATATGATATGTCAAACTTCTTGCTTTGTGTTTTTCTTGTTTTCTAAGATCTACGTCAGTGTTCTGGGCTATAGTCACTATCATGGCTCAAGTGTTACCAAGACGTGTGCCTCTACGGCAACACAATTATCGTGAAACAAGGGAGAGTGTACAGAGGCGACCATTCTCTGCGATGTTGTTCTGGTAACAACAGAAATCTCCCATAACGACGGTAGTTAAGTCTGTCTTGTTATCCACATTACCTCAGCCAACACTAGCCTTCTCCAACACCACACCACATCCCTATTTTCCACCACCACACCACACATACTTCGGCTTGTCTTCCTTCCTACAAGTAAACACCTCCCGTCCTCTCTTCCCAGCGGTACACCATCTACATTGTATCTTCCCTTACAAAGTCTCGCCTTTCTAAATTCTGCACCATGGGTAGAGAACAAAATAAATATGTCTGTCAGAATTATCTGTTACAGATTAAAAGTTAAAGCTTACCTTGTGCAATCACATGAAAGCCCGAGAATGTGTAATGTTGGACGGAGACGCTATTCAAAATACGTGCGGTGTAGCTTCCCCAGCTGTGGTCTTAGCTTCGGACAAGAACAATAATTCCTTAATGTTCTCTGAAAACCAGTCCCTCCGCTCATCTCTAAACAGCACCTAACCTACAGGTCACCTTCCCTTTCTAAAACAAACATAACAAGACTACAGACTACACGAAACAAACATAACAAGACTACAGACTACACGAAACAAAGCACCTGGTCAAATCAGTTATCAGTCCGGTTGCAGCCACCACCACCACTGATCATCTGAACGACGAAATTAGAACACTTCCACCACAGTCGCATCTCAACTTGATCGACACTAATTTCTCTGTAACAACTCCAGTCTCCCCCTCGAACCCGGATCTAGTGCATAACTAATCAACAACTCATAACTCTTTGCAAACGCGCTGACAAGACATATTCACACTGTAATAACCCGAGCAGCACAGGACAACTCCCCTATCCTTCCCAACCAAATCTCTGACTTCCTGTCACCATTAATAACCCACGAAGCTAGGACGCCATTTGGTTTACCAAATGGCGTCCTAGCTTCGTCTCTTCGATGTATATCGACTGACTTACATTTTTCTCTTGTCTCTCCCCTGATGATGTGATTATTACACGAAAGTGCACTTGGGAACTTATTGTGTTTCATTTTCCCGCGGACTCATAGGAATATTTTGATCAAGCGCAAAATTGTAATCCTTTCCAATATATATATATATATATATATACATATATATATATATATATATATATATATATATATATATATATATATATATATATATATATATATATGTGTGTGTGTGTGTGTGTGTGTGTGTGTGTGTGTGTGTGTGTGTGTGTGTGTGTGTCCATCGCTATATGCTGGTAACAGTGCCCCAGTGTGGGTATCTCATGGTATGAGCATTTTCTTATATATGTGAGTGTGTGTGAGATAACAAGTGTATATCTGAGCACGTGCTTACGTTTGTCAAATATTGCATCAGTCTCTGTGTACCAGAGGACGTCTGTCACTGTGTGTATGTTTGTGTGCGTCACCATGAGTCAGCAGTTGGCATGGAGCCAGCAGCCTGTTATGCCAGCCGTGGAAGGTCCTGAGTCACTATGGTCCTCACTAAGGTAAAAGACGAACCTTCATGATCTGTTACCTACACCTGGAGAGGAAGTAGTGCAAAAAGAGCTGAAGGAACACTTGTGTCACCTGTAGTGTAGCATAATCACTGCCAGTGACACATGAATGGGTAGAAAAGCTGTTAGGAAAATAACAACAGAAAAAAACATGCATTACTTCCAAGGTCAAAGGTTAAATTTTCTTCCAGTTATGGGCTAAGTTAAACAGCAGGTTAAACTTCTGTATAAATCTTGCAACTCTCAAGCATTCACTTTAGATGATGGCAAACAACAAAGTGAAGTTGCATAAGTGATTGAGACGTGAAGTTATGACCAAGGTTGAGTCTGATATAGTGTGATGACCAACGATAGACGGGTAAAGTGATTCCCAGGTTTGTGTCAAGCGACGCAAACCACACTCAGGAAGAAGAGGTGGGCGAGGGTGAGGGAATGTCCTTACACACAGCGCCAGCCAGCCATACTGTACCTTCCCATCTTTGGCATATAATCACACAGGACCACGACTGACCCTAGGAAGGGGTAGCAGCTGCCGTGCGGTTGGTACTCCTGTGTGAGGGAGAGTATGTCACCTCGCAGTGACAATTATAACATACATGAAACAAGTACTGACTGCATCACGGAAAACAAGAGAAGCGATATGTCAAATAAATCCAATTTTACCCTATTTCGTAGTCATGCGGCTCATATCAACTGGATTAAATGAGATATACAATAAATAGGACTAATTATGTCTATGATATTGCATTAATATGAAAACGTCTTAACTTATGAAAGACTTCATTATTCGACTACTTGCCTCAACCTTCATTCTTCATCCTGAGAAGCTGTTCACTCGTGTTTTAATAATACTGAAGAGCTCTTCAAGCTTTCCCCTAAATTTTTTTAAATGTTTTTATGATTTCAGGGAAAGTTGTCCTAATTAGAGGACCTACCAGAACACTAGCTCTGGTTGCGAAGAGTAAATTTTACATTTGGGAGGCTGGATGACTGAAGACTGAAAGCTTTTGTTTGTTACGTCCAATACTGTCACTGTTGAATGGATATTAAGAAACAAAACTTTACCGAAGCACGAGACTCGTATGTCACATCTATAATCATTCCAGACTTCTGGCAATCAGTTACCTGAGGCCACATACAGATACCACCACCATGGCAGACACTGGTTCCAATTTTTCATGTATATATTCAGGACCTGTCTAACATGTGTGTCCCACAGGCCTCTTACGGCCCTGAAATTTGCGTATCAGGGTGGATGAGTATTGTGTCCTAGGTTCCCCACGAGCCCTTCCGTTTCATACAACCATTCGATTTAATGGTGCGATCCACTACCACTTCTGAGCAATGTTAACAACACACTGGTTTATTTCGTCATGGTTCAGCCATCAGTATGAACATAGGAAAAGCTTCAAGGTCAACATCAATACGAACGTCATACCAGAACTTCAGCAAACAATTCATGAAGCGTATTTTTGATGTACCTTATGTGATGCTACTGTTTACCATCCAACAGAGGAGGACGTCTGGAATTACTGTGTTTTATCAACGACAACAACAACAACACACTACCCCATATAGTGCATGGGACACTTTCTGATATCCGTCTGGCTGCTCAAGAGGCGGGACACCGCCTCCTACTGACGTAGTTTTCTTTTCTCTCTCCTTCCCATCCTCATCCTCCACTTGTAAATATATACATTTTGTTTTTTCGTAAACTTACAATTTCTTCCAATAATATGACTGTGTAACATTCCTGTATTCCTTTGCCGACCGAAATGCAAAACTCAGAGGCATATCCACTGGTTCCATGTGGTCTGACATTCCCCCACCCCTATTGTGGATTTCTTTTACCCCCCTCGAGACACATATAGTTACTGTAATTTTAATGTCTGCGATACAACTCTACGGGTATGGACACGCGCACTTCATAACAAGACAGAACAGAATAAGCATTTGTATTCACTTGCCATTATATTTTCAACAGTGACAATAAGCTATACCAACTGTAATGAAGGAACGTGGGTAAGCAGTTCATTAAGAAGTCATGAATTACTGCAGGCTTTATGTCTCTCATATACATCAGGAGACAATAAGTGGGAACCTACCAACAAAATAATTACGGTGTATCATACTGTTCCACGTATGTATGTATGTATGTGTATGTATGTACTTCAGCAAGCAAACAACACATCACACAGAGAAAAATCTATTCTTAACCTTAAGTCCCTGGACGGTTCGCAACACAGAGCGTGTTGAGCAAGCATCATCATCATCATCATCAGCGAATGACCATTAGAAATTAAGATACGGCTGAGGATGCAGCCGCTTTCATCATACCAAATCTACTCGTCAGTCATTTCATCTAAACAAGCGAGAGAGAAGACTGGGTCTTCCCAGCTTTCTTCTTACTGTTCATGTGACTTCAACCAACTACCTGCCTAGGGCAAGATAACAGGAAAGCCACCGGCTGGTATTCATCCCACGTCAAGCTGCACCCTCCTCCCAAGCATTTTCAGGTGTTTAGTTTAAATAACCATTTCCTTTCCCTGCACCACAATAACGATGTCTCTTTTACTACCATTATGAGAAATCAAGTCATTAAAGACAGACAACTGCCATATACGTCACTTCCTTGTGTACAAGATCCTGGCTGGTTCCCAAGGACAGGTGCAGTATACGGTAACCAAGGCGTCTCTTTAATTCTGGGCCATATAAAAGTCGGGCAAATCAATGCTGCATCATTTTTAAAATCCATCAATACCCTAACAACGTAGGCATAAAAAGACTGGTCTGACTACCAGAAGGAAGTTTGGCAGACACAGGAAAGTCCAGATGAACTGTGTGCAAAAATGAGAGAAGTGTTGCCAGTAATGAGGGAGGTGTGATGCATGTGGTCATCCTCTGTCCTGACGTGGAAGGTGACCCTGGGTTACAATGTGGTGGCGGACCACGTCCTCCCCACCACCAACACTAGCTGATGGAGGCGGGTGGAGCAGAGAGACATTGACACACCACACACACGATGTTGTTTACAGCCACCAAGACCACACTTGTAATCATGGACTCGTATTCTCGTCAAGGACTGACCTAATCTTTACACAACACCTTTGAAGTTTCACACCTTGCACCGTCTGACTGCAGTACTCTAGGGCAGCCGGGAGTGTACTCATAGCTCGCTATTATGCTGGCCCCCGGCCTGTCATGCCATGTGCGTGCCGCCTGATAACAATATGAACACAAGCCGACTATCACGCGCACACTACCCTTCCTCGTGCAAGTTCCGCAATTACTGGTAATGGGTCACACATCGGCTCCTCCTGAATATTACCATACAATAGATGATGAATCATAGATACCTGGACAGGATGCTGCATGTGTAATGAGTAGAGGCATCACGACAGCGGAGATGTAACGCCAGGAGCCAGGCACGTGGCCGCCCACCACCCGTCATGATGCGCATGTTGATGACGGAGATGTTGGTGTGTTTCGCGCGCCCTCTCGCCTCATAGTCACTACATCCTGCAACACCAACGTTGCCACCAAACTGCTTCTTCAGTTATGAGACTAACGCCGAGTCAGTAACCCGAAACTCAATATGCTGACGACGACGAACAAGCGCAACAATCAAAATACAGCCATTACTGACGCGCTCACGAAACATGTTCGTTACAAGTTTGAATAAAACATATTTTCAAGGATGACATTGAAAGGCACACGGACCTGGGATAACTAGTGAGGACTGATCAAAGCTTTGCCAATATCAAGAAGGATATCCAGAGTGCGTGAGAAGTAATGCCTTGAGCCATCCTTGCTTGTGCCCATCCCAACACTGACAATGTGGAAGTTAAGTAGTTGATAACCCGGACTGACCATAGCCGGACTGACCTGCGTGATGAATTCCTTACGTGTCAAGCTCGATGTATGTACACACACACACACACATGTATATATATATATATATATATATATATATATATATATATATATATATATATATATATATATATCTTTCTTTTCTTTTCTTTCAAACTATTCGCCATTTCCCGCATTAGCGAGGTAGCGTTAAGAACAGAGGACTGGGCCTTTGAGGGAATATCCTCACCTGGCCCCCTTTCTCTGTTCCTTCTTTTGGAAAATTAAAAAAAAAAATGAGAGGGGGGGGATTTCCAGCCCCCCCCCCCCCTCCCCCCCGCTCCCTCCCCTTTTAGTCGCCTTCTACGACACGCAGGGAATACGTGGCAAGTATTTCTTCTCCCCTATACCCTGGGATATATATACATACATTCACTGAAATAGTAAACTAAACTTTTCCTAGTGTTAATGCAGGTCGAGGCCGTGTACACGCGGGGTCACCAATGTGCCAGTGGAGAAGATGAAAGCGATGAGAAAAGTCATAAAAATTCATGGCCAGTTTCTTGAGAGGAATTACTTTGCTCCTTCCTCAATTAACCAAGCCAAGCAGGATCTTCGATGTGCTCGATGTAATCATGTACACGATGCACAATTTGCTAAAAAAAAAAAAAAACTCTTCTCTAAAACCTACAGTAATTAGCCCATTAGAAGACGCTTGGCAGGAAAGTCTTCCTGCACTTGTCTTTCGTAAACCGATAAAACCACGGGCCGAAAATGTCCCTCCCCAGTCAAGGCTCGTTACTACTTTTCTGAGAGTCGAACTCAGTCGAGCTCACCCGCACTCCACATGTCTGTATCACAGTGGCTACAGTCAGTGCCTCGAGCACGGAGACAAGGGGGAGCGCCGTCGATCAACAGGGAGAACCTGGCGGCCGGACACACGTGTCCATCTAAAGAAGTCCAAGCGTCACCTTACGTAAACTGCACCGTAACCGTTGGCCGGTCGTGAGGTCACATTACATGATCAATATACATGTACTAGGCTCCCTCCTGCTGGGAGAGATGACCAAACATCACCTGTCCACCCTTGAATCTAATGGACCAAGACAACATAACTATGGCAATTACAGGAACCATATATCGAATTTCGAAGATTTTTTTTTCCTATCTTCTCTCGCAAGACAGGGGTGAATTCACGTCTTCGTTCACGATAAGTGGTTAGGTTGCAGGCTTGCGGGGAAGTGCAGGTGCCTTCTCTATAAGCGTGGCTATGTTTAGATGCAGGTGATTGAGAGGATCAGTTTGACAACCCACATTCATGGTCAGGAACCTTAACGTAAAATTTCTTTATACCTCAGAGCTAAATTCAAGCACAATACCGGCTTCTCAATCGACACTTTTTCCTGCAGTCACTGCTCACCTTGCAGTGGATAAACAAAGTTGTAAGTGGGACCTTGATACCTCTGCCACTGCAGAACTGGTCCAGTCAACCTTGGGTTGGGTGATGAGAGAGGAAAGCATACCAACCACCCTTCAAGCGTCGAGAACATCCCATTTATCGACCAAGTTTCATCTTTCATCGCTCGCCGTCATTTTCTGATAAGATCTTGATTCAGTGTCTACATCTACAGTCAAGTGAACCATAAATAAAGATACCCAAGACCAGTACTGAACGAAGAGACTGTCAATACTGGTGTCAATACCATGACACAAGTATTGACTTGTGTCAGGAAAATCGCCGCTGTCCAGGTGGTTGGCTAACTGGGTATCACCCAAACAGTCTGGACCACGACAAAATACAGGAGTCTGTGTGAAGCTGGCAGACAGCAAGTGCTGTAACAACTTCCCCAGTCTGCCCTACTGAACCCTGACGCCGAACGGAGCAAAAAGGTAGACCTATGTGGGGTCTCGGACATTTACAAATATTTTTCGTAACAGACTTATACAGTACATACAGCTTTATAAAAGTCATATCAACTGGGGCTGTCCGGCTTCTAGAGAACCCGCAGGAGGCACACCTGAAAGACTACGGTGGAAAAAACTAACTTTCCCTTGCTTGTTGTAGTTCACCTTCCTCCAGCATCACACGTACAAGCTTGTCATTCATCCACACACACACACACACACACACACACACACACACATACACATTATATCACCATCACCACCACCACAAGATGACTGCTTCATGTTCTAGGTCTCGCCCACGGCATCGGGCCCAGGTGTCGCAGTAAACACCTATCGCCGGTTTCAGCAAGGTCCAGGTACATAGACTGGCGTGTAATCATTGGGTTATATCGGCTGACGAACAATTTACAGTGAACATCTTAGAAGTGAGCTGGTTCACTATCGTCAGTACTTGGATGAACTCCGGAGTAGCTATGTATAAAACGAGGGTTGGGCGAGCACGTTGCAGGGAGCCACACCATCACATGTTTATCAAGTAACCTCAGTGAACATTCCCCACTATGTCAACAGCCACATCATGAACAGGTGCAAAATTAACTACAGAAGTGTAGCAGCACAAGGACATTAAAATGACTGCATATTCTTTTCTTTCTGCATGAGAAGTGAGCTCATGATTTTGATTTATTACAATGCAAGGTCTGCAGGTCACGCCTTTCACTGCCACTGCACGAACACTATCACTGCAGCACCTACACATACCTGGCCCACTACCATCACACAGACAGTCACTGAGGGGAAACCTCCATTGAACTCCGACTAGTCATCCATCATATCCTGACATCATTCTTAAGTTCTATGTTTTCCCTCAACGTGCTAGCCCTGCCACCAGGACAATCTCGTCGTAGATACTTGTTGGAAAAGTGCTCTCTCTCTCTCTCTCTCTCTCTCTCTCTCTGGGTAGTTGGAAGAAAGCAACCACCACCCAGGGAGGTTCTGTCAGTGATACCCGCCTGGGAATCGGGAGGGATAGTGACAGCTGACCTGAGGTCCAGCACTTGATTGGCTTTCATGTTTCATTGCTTTGTCCTAGGTTGCTGTTTGTCCTGCCTTCAGGCCACAAACATACAATCTCCCAACATCACACACAGCATGTATCTCACAAGACCCTTTATAATTCTAGAGTTTTCTGAAGTGGGCGCTACGCTCTGGCCCTACCTTCGGCAAATCTCTTCCCAAGGATTCGTCACCATTACTCTCTCTCATATATATATATATATATATATATATATATATATATATATATATATATATATATATATATATATATATATACATATATATATATATAACATTATGATAATGAAGGTAGCTGTGGGGTTGCCGTGTGTGTAACATGAGCAGGGCGTCGCCTGTTGCATGCCACCAACATCCTGACTAACATTAATAATGTCAACACCCTCCTGCCGCACCCTCACACCCAGCCTCTAGACGTGATGGTAAAGGTGACCAACACACAAGACACCCATCCTCTCACTCAACACAATATATGTAAACAAACTGAATAACTATTACGTCATTACTGTTTATGTCCTGGGAGGGAGCGGGCGTGGCCAGCCCACATAGGTAAGTGCTACAGCTCCTTACGAGGCACTCACTGACCTACTCCTGCCGAGACCCGCGTCACAAAAACTCAAGGTGGACGAGTCGACCTTGGCCCCTGTATCTGCCGCAGCCCGAGACCTTGACCCCCGCTTCTGCCGCAGCTAGCAGTCCAAGACCTTGACCCCCGTATCTGCCACAGCCCATGACCTTGACCCCCGTATCTGCCGCAGATTGCAGCCCAAGACCTTGGTCCCCTATCTGCCGCAGCCCAAGACCTTATCCCGTGTATCTACAGCAGCCTAAGACCTTCATTGAACTACTGTGGGTGTTTTTATTCCTAGTTTTAAATTGAATCACAAAACTTCTGTTTCCAATAAAAATCGAAGTGTGTGTGTGTGTGTGTGTGTGTGTGTGTGTGTGTGTGTGTGTGTTACTGTTCTATGTTTCCATAAGGTTACATCACCAGCGAAAAGTTACCTCCTCACACCAATACTGGGAGCAGCAGAGCCTTTATGCTGCAGGATCTCCCGGAAGAAAGGTCCTGGAGTAACTCCAGCTTCCTTTCAAGTGAGGTGGGGTCGAGCGAGTTTCTCTTTCGGTCAAATAACGTTCGCTGGCCAGCGAGCCATGACTGAGTCTTGCAAGCCTGCTGGCCCCCTGGTGGGATAACACCAGACCACAGCCACAAGACACGACCTCGTCAGTGGCTTCTCTCACGCACACCTGGCCTGGACGAGCCCAGCAACTAGAGGTCATCGTGGTTATGGCCAGGTATTAGTTAGCTACACCAGAATAAATAAAAAGCGACCGTTCCAGTTCAGGATAAGGCGGTGGCTCGTGCAGGCAGGACGATCATCAACGTCGATGGTAATTATGGCAGTGGCAGCGGTGGTGTTGCAGGAGATGGTGTGGTGCCAGCGGTGATGACGGTTCAGTAATATCATAATGACCGGGTGAACCATGACCATGTTGTTTTCTTGGAAGGAAGGTTGGCTGTCTTACCAATCAACTGTGACAGACAGACAGATAGACAGACAGGTACAGTCTCTCTCCAGCATGTTTTACCCTTACTGTCGGACAATCTTCCCCCAGTTCTCTTAAGACACCTCTTTCCTGCTATGGCTGGTACGAATCATGGATGGGCTCTATGGCACAATCATTTAATACTTTAAAGTATGTTTACTTTAATAATTTTTGTGATACAGTTTTCTTTATCATGATTAAGAAATCTTATCTGTAAATAGGTGAGGGACTTGTCTAATTCGAACCACAACTGTTGGCATTTCTACTACCACATGGATTGACTCAGAGGTTGTGAGTGTGTTTAGCACATATGTGATCAATACGACATCCAACAACACAGATCTCGCTAACTCTTATCTTTAACCGGGATGTGCCGCTCAGGCTGCTGGTGACCGGGGGAAGGGGGAGGGGGGGGGGGGTTTGGTACACATCATGCTAAGAATAAGACATCATCAGAGTCTCAGGTGAACATGTTCCCGGCTGTGATCAGGCACCACTTAACCAGCTGGTCTGCGGGTGATGGCCAAGCGTCGACCTCTGTATTTAACCCTTAGCTGACCTCATGTTCAGTCAGTCATGTCGGAGCAACAACTTCCTCCCTCCACTGACCAGAGCCAACCCTTCTGATTTTACCAGCTCCTTGAACACCGCCTCCCCGTTATCACACACATGTACGTACGTCACGTCATCACACACATGTACGTACGTCACGTCATCACACACATGTACGTACGTCACGTCATCACACACATGTACGTATGTCACATCATGACACACATGTACGTACGTCACGTCATCACACACATGTACGTATGTCACATCATGACACACATGTACGTACGTCACGTCATCACACACATGTACGTATGTCACATCATGACACACATGCACGTACGTCACACAAAACCTAGTTGACGTGTCGCCTTATTCTACATAACACAAAAAGGACGGGAAGTTGAAGCGTTACGTACAATGACGTCAACGTATAAAAGTACAACCAAAGCACCAACTACGAACTGACACAGACTCACACAGGATAGTTAGCTGACACAGACTCACACAGGATAGTTAGCTGACACAGACTCACACAGGATAGTTAGCTGACACAGACTCACACAGGATAGTTAGCTGACACAGACTCACACAGGATAGTTAGCTGACACAGACTCACACAGGATAGTTAGCTGACACAGACTCACACAGGATAGTTAGCTGACACAGACTCACACAGGATAGTTAGGTGAACATTTTGATCAAGAATAAGGTAGACAATGTTTGGAGGTAGCATCCCGTAACATAAATCGTGTCATAAAGCTATCCAGTAATCCTATACAGTACACGTCTTTTTGATCACTGTTAATAATAAGTCAACACTTTGGAAGCATCTAGGGCTCCAAGAGTTCGCAGCCTTGCATGACCAGACCATTGTGGATATGTGTGTGTGTGTGTGTGTGTGTTTGTGTGTGTGTGTGTGTGTTCTCAGAAGTCAAGCTTCACAGGAGAAAATTTTTATTCCTGTCACAGCTGTTTTCATAATTTTCAATCATGAATGTAAATACTAGGAGCTGAAAAAAGGCACTTTAATTGTCCACTCTTGTGGTGGATGAAAACACACATTTCTGAGTTACACGGAGTCAAACTTCCGTCTACCTGGCCCACATTCCCGATACATTAAGATCACAAAAACCTCACTTATTTCATGGCTAACGAACTCAGCAGGACGACTGCAGCGGTGTACCCGACACTGTGAGGTCAGGGGGGAAAGCCGGGAACCTGCGCCTGACTGGCATCATTAAAGGCGCCCACACACTCGGACCACATCATATGCAAATGAAATGGCTGAACGTGGATTTAAAAGCTATGCTTTCCTGACGATGTATTTACTGGTAACGCCCTTACCCAGCTAGACACGGGAGAGCCTGGGAGCAGAAACATCATGGACTAGAGACGATAGTTCACTGTCTGACATAAACAGGAAATTCTTCCCAGATTAGCATCACTAATTCCATCGGATGACAAGGCACAGATACAGCCACACCGTCAAGATATGAACCTACAATCTTCCTTATCTGATGGAGGTGGCAACATAATACCACTTGTAAATATGTGGGACGCCTGCTTCACATCCCCAAGATAATCACCAACGCCACCACCTCCAGCGGGAAATTCTCTCTGTCCATGACTTTCACATCCATGAAATATGTGATGTTATGATCATCTATTCCAGGTAACACAAGAAATAATCACATACACACACACACACTTTATATATATATATATATATATATATATATATATATATATATATATATATCTTTTTTTTTTTTGCCGCTTTCTCCCGCGTTTGCGAGGTAGCGCAAGGAAACAGACGAAAGAAATGGCCCAACCCACCCCCATACACAATGTATATACATACATGTCCACACACGCAAATATACATACCTATACATCTCAATGTACACATATATATACACACACAGACACATACATATATACCCATGCACACAATTCACACTCTGCCTTTATACATTCCCATCGCCACCTCGCCACACATGGAATATCATCCCCCTCCCCCCTTTTTGTGAAGTATCAATTACGGTATTGGTATCAACATCAAGATCATTCGTGTTGATTTCTCCTCAAGAGGAAGAGTCGGGACAATATAAAAGTTGTACAGTGTAGCTACAGAAGGGAATGCATTGTGATCTGTTAACGTTATTGCAGTAAACGTGGGTCGCGGTGGCCTCTTACGAGCTGCGTGAACGACCGACCAAAGGAGGAGGAGGAGGAGGCCCGTTAGCTGGCAGTATCTTCGCAACAGAACCGGACGATAATGATCAAAGGCGAAAACGTATGGCATTACTTATCTAACTTGCAATCATGGTTAAATTTACGTCAAGGAGACGACAGTAATATCACCGAGTAACGAAAAACCAGTCAATGATGAAAGGTTTCTGTCTTGTCTGAGTAACGAAGGTACAAGGTGTCCTTAAGGATCTACTTCTCTTGCACAGTGTCCACCATCATCATCATCATCATCACCACCATCACCACCACCATCACCACCATCACCATCATCATCATCATCACCATCACCGTCACCATCATCATCACCGTCACCATCACCATCATCATCACCATCATCATCATCATCATCATCATCATCATCATCATCACCATCATCATCATCATCATCACCATCATCATCATCATCATCATCATCACCATCATCATCATCATCACCATCATCATCATCATCATCACCATCATCATCATCATCATCATCATCACCATCATCATCATCATCATCATCATCATCACCATCATCATCATCATCATCACCATCATCATCATCATCATCATCATCATCTACAACAGAAGAGCAAAACGATCAGTATAAAACAAACAACAAAGGTCACAGCACAACCCCTAATGAGCCACGGCGCCCATCAAGGCTGGCCGGCCTGACCCTGCACTACTTTCCGTCTCATCTCGCCCACCTCACCAACAAAAACAGCTAACAACAATAACCAGAGCCCTAGTCGCTCCCCGGTAATGACAGTCTACCTCAATTCCCTTTCTCTACCACCATCCATTCTTCTACCTGAACTTCATGACCTTCCCTACAAGCACTATATACCTACCTTAGCCAGAATCTCGTACTACAAATTGCCAAAAAATCTATCTTCTTCGTTCACATGTACATTACCACGAACTGAACACCAACAAAAGTAAATAAAACCTAGTTGAGTTTGGACCAAATACAGAGTGAAAACGGGTGAACTTTCAACTTAGTGTTCGTATGCGAGTCTCGTCTCCTGATCATTACCTATGTAAATTCAGTGAGTTACTGGGGAAATTTTGCCCGGCAGTTCTGACTAAATATATGTAAATATTTGCTCTTAGCTGCGCGTGGATGATAGTAATAGTCCTGAATACAATACTAACCCCAGTGGCTGTAACATGAGACACAGCTGACGGCGACTACTCCGTCAGTAGTGGCGCTCTATACACACACACGTAAGCCTTGCCCGCCACCATGACCAGCCCGGACACTTGTGGGATCTGAGAGGAACTAAAGCCAGGCAGAGGTCAGCTAGGATTAAGACCTACCAGCTGCCAGGCTCATTAAGGCCGTCAACCTCGAGTTATAAGCAACATTTGAAAATCTTGAACACCTTCTTCAGGTACTAAAGATACTTATCCATTTATCTAAGTAACCCCGTGGGGAGGACGAACATCTAGGTTGGCTGTGAGCCGATTGCTTCGTCCAGGATTCGTACCCGGGTCCTCGTGATTCACAGTCATCGACTCTAAGCACTACAATAAAGCGGCTATGTTTAGGAACATCCATGGCAACGGCACCAACAGGAACGTCCCAGGAACATGTAAGGTCAACCAGCCAGCGTCTGGCGGGTGATGTGGGGTCAGGAGCCGACCTACCAGGCGGTCTACCTTGGTAGTTCTGCAGGTGGCCAAGAATGTCACCCTGACGAGGAAGTAGATGGTACGCCCATAACTATGGAGGTGTTTTTCTCCCGTGAGGCGGAGGTCACGAGGAGGAAGGGAGACGCCAGGTCACACCTGAGTTCCGTATCCCATTATTTCACCTTGTTTACCTCATCAGCAACCAAAACCTGGACGACGACCCCGTTATCACTCGACTCACACCACACGTTCACATACTATCAATCTTCTTAATGTCTATCATTCTATGAAACGTGTATTTCTTCTCAAAGTTCTTTAGGAAACTGTAAGAATAACTATGATTCAAGAAGCACCACACATTTTTCAGGAGGGCATTTGTTTACTACGGTGTAGGTTACGCGTAACACTTTAATATTCCACTCAGGATTACTAGATACCATTACTTCTACTGGTTGGGTCGTTAGACAAGACGAAATGATCACCACTTACCCTTAACAACCAACTGGGTTACGAAAACCTATAATACACAGAATAAACTACACCTGAATTATATCTCCCTTAAGGCGTTGAAATTTTTTTTTCTTACAGATGGAATTATTAATAATGATTCCTGTAGCTACTTCTCCGGTAACAACTTGTCACATGTTATCTCTTAAGATGCTTCACCAGCTGTGTCGGCTGAACGGATCATGGTTTACGTTATGACTACAGGATCGTGTGAGTGATTATAAGAGAACAACTTAACGAAGAACCTACCCAATCAGTAGCCATACTCACGTCACTACTGGTTCGCAGGCACGAAACAACTATCAATCTACAGTTTACTAAAATCCTTACTGAGCCTGCGTAACACAGCTTATCTGTAGAACGCTTGACAAAAAAAACTACTTTCACTGTGAACGTCTCGTCATATCAGGTGGATCTCGAGCGGCTGCCCCCATCTCGCGCCCTGTGTTCGTCACCTAGTAATGCCACCCTGGTACGTGGAGTGACACTCCAGCACCAACCCAACAACGCCTCACTACTACCTCATCTCCCTCATTCCTAAGGACTATAGTCTCGGCTGGAGGGGTACGGGTATCCTTCCCAATCAACCCCCACCTCTCCGGCCTCTACATCAACTGAGCTCACTAGGGACTGTACATACCTCAAGCCTCGCTAGTGGTGTGTGACTTGTTCTGTCATGGTTTATGGCTACGTGAACCGTCCGACACGTCGGGTGGCCATAATGACACACACACACGCCCACCACCTGCAGTAGCTATTCAGACATGTTCCACGGCTAACATCAGTTATTCACACAGGCTGCGAGGTGGTCGGTAGGAGCTATTCAGACATATACCGCAGCTACAGTGGCTTGTCAGACATGCTCAGCAGCTATGACAAAATGTGACCAAATGCACAAGGTCATCTATTTGTATGAAACTTAAGAATAACATTTCTAGCACGTGATAAATTAACAGTAAATAATAAAATAAAAATGATATGGAACGTACTCAGCTCTAAATCTAATTGTCTGGACTTTTCTTATTTGAATATAACAAAAATATGTCGAATCTTCTTCCGGAATGGGTCACCAGATGTCTGGGAATCTATCAAACTACGGGGTTCACATCTAACGTATAACTGGGCAAGGTTAGAGACCGATCACATCATGCCTTAAGTTTACCCACTATCCACTGTGCACGTCTGCCCGGCCCGACACACAGCATGGAAGTTGTAGATGTAAGGTGGCCACAGTGGCCATTCCGACACGCTCAGCCACCTGGAACAACGCATGAATTTCAAACGAACGAACACCCACCAGCAATGGTGAAGAGAGGGAAGGCCGGGGTCAGTATTGGTGATGACTGCACCAGTGTTGGAGGTTATCTCTCGTGAAGGGATGGTGACTACAGCCCGGGACAACACTCACGACCATGGAGACAAACACTGCATTTACTGCTATACCACAGCTTACTCATAAATGACACTTAACTGGTCATCTACACTCACCACAAACCCAGGACCAAACACCACCACCTCAAAGAACTCCACTTATGTTCATGATAAGCACACTCGCGGCAGCAGTGGTGTTAGAGGAAACATTCCCGTGTGAGTCACATGAGAGTGGTGGCACACCGGCCGCTCCCCAGGAAGCCTCTCCTTCACACTTCACCCAAGTATGTACATCTGGGTCAGCGGCGGCCCTTGTACTCTAATGTTATGCAGGGGTGGGCAGGTGCCCGCAAGGCTCCTAACACAGACACCTGGTGGACTGACGACGGGGAGAACTGTGTCCACTTTTAGGATAAACTTTTCTTCCTTAAATGTTTTCCTGTTGTCATATGTTTACGGTTCATTTGAAAGAATCAAAAGTTGTAATACTTACACCGTTTCACTTTTTAGCCTTTTATGAAGTAATGACCCTAACATTATGCAATAACTACACCAGTAAATCATCAGACATTAACCTCTCCATCTTCAAAACACATACCAGCCTACATCTTCTACGTCTCATGAAAAACGTCGAGTGTTAACGACCGTTTTACACTCATCATGCGTTTGTGACACATCAAAAAAATCCAATTTATATTTCAAACAGCAAAGTAAATCACTGGTGTGTTAATGTCGAGTAATATTCAGTACGCAAAAAAAAATTTACGCTGTGATAAAATTTGTATCACAATGTATATAGTATTTGTGACATTACAGGCCACCACGTGAACAGGGTATGTCTCGATTCCTAAATTCCCTATACATCAAAAACAAAACTGGCATCATCAGTAATTTACGTACTCATTATAGTGAATCCATAATCATAATAATAAATACATAAGGTAAAAGCCCGGGAAAAAATGTGAATAACTTATTTCCTAACTTGAAATTACTGCATTCGGCGTCCCTGACAAATGCCATCCACTTAGCGAGATGAAAAGGAATGTCTTTGGAATATATATATATATATATATATATATATATATATATATATATATATATATATATATATATATATATATATATAACTAATGAGAAGTCAGAAGAAGGTGTTTCAAAAGTTCAGTTCTAAGTTAACTTACGAGTTACAAATAACAAATGATACTGCGAAAGAGCGATTTGATTATTCCTATGCAACTGTTACACAAGAATGCATTACCTACCTGACGGAAGTGTTACAGAGAGGCCACAACTTTACTGCATGGTCGTCCATAGAGGTTTAAGTTAGGTGACAAAGGTCAACACACTATCAACAAAGCATCTGTTAAGGCATATCTCAGTATACAACCACCTGTCATAACTATGATGCAAGGTCACCAGTGGTCTGTTTGTCTCCTGCTGAGCTGTCACACTAAGTTACCATTACCATCTAAACTCTATCATCTTTCTTTGAGATAAAATAATCAACTGCAGAACAGCCAAATCTGAACAATTCATCACTGTGAAAATTTAACGCCAATATTTTGTGCCACTCGTAATGCTGCTATGGCAGCGGAGGCCATGTATACAACACAAGGTCAAGTGTGAATATGGCTGACTCAGTTGGTCACAGAGTGCTAAGTCGAGGACTGTAATATTACAGTCTTATCTCCGCCCCAGCTGTACAGAATTCCGGGAAACCGGAAAAATCGTCACCGACATCTATAGAGCAAAGGTCATGAAATTCACTGATAAAAGAAAAACGTCACACTATTCAAATGTCTTTCTCATTATCAAAATCCCTCACCTTACGGGGACATGTGTAATGTGTGTACTGAGACCTCATGACATGCCAGCAGTGATATTCACGAATGCTTCTGTTTCAGCTGCTTAGTGATAGATCAAGCTATATATTCTATCTACTTACCTCCTGAGTGTCTGGCCACTAGAGAAGCGTCCTTACAAACAACTGAATCTCACCTGTAATGGCAAACAGAAATAAGGAATACGTTAATAGTATATCAAGAGTCATCAAAGCATCAAATAATAGGATATGGAGCGTCAGTATGAGAATATAGTTATAACGAGCACACTGTATAACTAATTCAAACGCATTTATACCTTTATAACAGCCCAGCATCACACACCAGCACAGTGACCATGCCTGCCAAGTATAAACAGAAGGACAAACCTTCAACAACAACCTTTTTATCCTTTGTTTACGTTGGAGGTTCCAGTCATGGAAAAAAAAAGTCCACATAAAGGTCGAGCCTTACATGAAATAAAGAAACGTTATGAAAATAAAGACAAACAAAAGCATTTACGAATTTTGGAAGAAGAGAAAACCTGTTGTTTTAAAATGTACCACGTCATACGTATTGGGAAAGACATGAGAGGGTTGAGAGTTCTAAAGCTTCGACGTGTGGGGAAAGTTATCAAAACGACCCACCCTCGACTTACCAACGGCCACACAATAATCATGTGAAGCGGCAGTTTGCCGAGCATCGTGTGGTCTAGCTAGTGATGGGGGCACACAAGCAGCCAGCTTTCGGGAGCAAATATCAAAGTAATACCTATAAAAGAAGGAAAGTGAACCAGCATTGCGGCGTAGAGCAAGAGGTCAAGTTTGGAAGTTAACCTGGGAGAATTTCTAAGTCGGACCGCTTTCGACTCCACGCTATCTAAGTAAGGATGCAAAGCTAGAATCACCCTAGATGTGAGAGCAGTACCCTATGCAAGGCCAGATAAAAAAAAAAAAAAAGACATTTCAACATGATTCCCAATTTCTCAGAGGCAGACTCAGCTATTTCCGTAATGTGAAGTTTCCAAGAAAGAGTGAATGTTACAGTGATACCAAGTATGTTCGTTGAGACAAGAAGCGGAATTACAGAACGGTCAAAGAATAGAGAAAAGTTGTGAGGAATTTTCCATAAAGAGATGAGTAGAAACTTGATCTTGAAGGCATTAAACTTAACCAGACTTCCTCTACTCCATGGGTACATTCAGTGCTGGTGCTTATACCACTTACCTGGGGCCATTTCCATCAAATGCTTAATGAAAACTAAATGAAGATTCAAAGTCATTCACATAACCTCAAGCAGTGATCTGGGACACGGTAAATGGACTTACATGAACATAGATAATTAGTAATAATCTAAAATACATAAAACAATACCAAGTTGCATATAATGAAGTAAACAATTTCAAGTTTTATAACAAGAAGTAAAAACTATAAAACAAGAGACAATAAGTACCCTTTAAACTGTCCTTGTTATGATCATGTTTGATGAACCGCTATTCACTTCGGGTCACCACACATGGTCACTGACAGAAAAAACTAGAGTGAATACGAGGAAGTACAACAACGAGAAACACAAATATACCTCATGAACAGAGACTCATAAAAAACACAGACTTCGCGAAGGTCTAACATGAACGTTTCTAAGATCCTGAATAGATTCCACGACATGAATCACGAAAATATCCTCCTATAAAATAAAGGTACAACAGAACGAACAATATGAAGCTAACTTTGATCCTGTCAAGGAGAAAACGATCAACACCTTTCAGCTGTGGTTAGACATAAAGTTTAATGATATTAAATACCAGTAATAATCCTCTTCAACAAGTCAAATGTAATATGCACCAAATCCAACTACTTTTTTCCGCAGGTTTAAGCCTCCTCCCCAGATCAACTGGTTTTCTACACGAGAACAAGAGGTGCCTTTTATACAATCCTTCTCATGAAGGATTGAATTTCTGTTCTGTTTCTACACGTACCACGAATTAATGGTACTATTACTCTCCTCTTGAAGACAATCTCGTCAAGACTCTCAGGTTTCTGTTACTTGACCTTCTCATGTATCTGTGGCCACCTGGGCAACTTCCCTCGGCATCATCCTCGTCCCACTTGACAAACACCTACTTGCTTCCGCCCACCTGTCTAGCCCCTGCCGGTGGCTACTTCCCCCAAGAACCCACTAATGGCTACGTCTCCAACCTAAGCATCTGCTCAGCCTTCGCTGACGGTCACCACCAGCAGGATGGACGGGCGAGCCCGTCACCCTGTTATGATGAGAGAAAACGGAAACGATAATGTCAACTAACCGCTTGAGTCAGCAATGTAGAAAGGTACTTGACCAAGCAGCAGGTAAAGCAAACGTAGTGCATCTAGCCCAGTTTACTGATGTATCACATCAGGATATTCGTGGGCTTGGATTACTACATCCAGTCAACTTACTTTTTCTCAAGTTCTTGTCCAACAGATTTTTCCCCTAATTCCTGGATGTAATGTTTCACCATCCCCGGGAGCAGTCAGGATGCCGTGGCCGTCACATCTAAAGGCAATATTAAGGAAACTAGACCAAATCCTCTCACATTCACAATACCGGAGATGAGGCAAGAGCAATTTCTCAACCAGAAGCTAAACCATAAATGGAGAAGTGATGACCAGGAACCTACTCTTCAAGGTCAAAAGTCAAGGACACTCTTGCCTTAGGGTGGGGCAAGTGTATGACATGACTGGCCAGATGGTGACCCAACACCCTCCTCCGCCGATACACAACGAATGCATCTGCAAAATTTAGTTACCAACGCATACCCCAGGGAGCATGTCACCCCCCACTGGGGTGACATGTTGCGTGATAGTGGCTGACATTTTGTGTGTTCCAGATCGCGTGGTGATGCTCCGACATACACGAGCTATACAAAGCTGGCAAAAGTTAAAGGAACGATTTACCTGAACGCTGCGTTCTCTTACTCCAGTGTTCGTCGTCACCGACCCAGCCTAAAGTTAGGTATGAGACACCCGCAGTTGTTGCCAGTGCTTCCAAATATTTCTTGGACAGAAATACTTTGCCTCTCTCTCTCTCTCTCTCTCTCTCTCTCTCTCTCTCTCTATATATATATATATATATATATATATATATATATATATATATATATATATACAAATATATATAATGTCGATCTGTTCTTCTCAAGTATCCTTTTCACAAAAACAAACTTATAACCGCATGTAAAACGGTTAACAGCAAAGGTGTTAGGGAACTCTCCGTCACATTTCGTATATCTTCCTTACAGCTTCTCGTTGACAACCGTGTCACCAGTTCAACACAGTGAGGCTAAAAATAGCTCTGATAAATATCCAACGGTCTCGTTACCTGACCGGCCAATATTTACGAGCCACAGACCACACCCTACCAACGCTCGCTCTCGGTTGCTCATCTGCGGCTCAGGAACCGAAGCAATCCAGTTGTCCCTTCAGGAACTACTCGAGATTTTGTTATATGGTGTAAACTCCCTGGATACGTCACTGACAACTCAGCTTCAGCTGCACCTCAATTCACCGAGACCTTGACTCCGATATTCGAATACAAGTTTTCGATATAGCATCACGCATAATTTCACCTTCAAAATCTTTCAGAAAGATCAGAAGAATTAGTATCTCACAAATCATCACTCACTCAATCTTCACTAGGTGCTTAATGTCATATATATATATATATATATATATATATATATATATATATATATATATATATATATATATATATATATATATATATATAAACTCGCGTAACTGGTGTTGACGAAAAAACTCGTCTTCATATGAATACTGCAGACACTGTCGAAGAGAACTGGTTCAGGGACTCCACCCTTGGCCGGCCCAAGAGTGAGGCACTTTTTGTGAGGGTTGGAGCTGAAAACTAAGGCCACAGCTCGCCCATAAGCACACATCACGGTTCCGTTGTTCAAGTGTTAATTGCTGGGTTTCATGTCATCTAATGAGATTGAAATTAAATTTTCCTTCCAAAACATAATGACTGTAGAATGGACAAAGATCTTACCGAAACGGGTTGAATTTTCTTTCTGATATCAATACGTATATACACGATGCAGGTGCAATATTTACAGAGGAAGGGTTATTGTAAGCTGTAACTGCCGCGTAATGACGCCCACATGCTGGAACATATAACAGAAAGAAAACAAATTAATCTTAGTTAATCAGTTTCTCAAAATGTATGATCTATATGATGAACAAAAAATGATAAAAAAAATATTGGAAAACAAAAGTGTCTTTGAAAACACGCGTGGAAAAAAAGAAAAAGAAAAATGAACACATCATTACCGGTTGGAGTGGTCGGTTGTTAGCGTGTGTCACTGGAAGGTATGGACACTATAAGTCACCGCGCTTGGTGCAAAATACTGCGATAACGGTGTTAACAATAATCCGACCATATTTTGCTATGTACGGCCTTTTCCATCCTGAGTAACCTGAAGTAACTTATCCACCGTCTTACCCATAATCCAGACTATCACAACTACTCTCTTAAAACTTTGGATCTGATCTTCACCTGGTACCGTCGCACTATAAGACAAACTCACCCTCGACTGGGTCATCTAACTATTGTAAAAGCTTCCTTACAAGCCGCTCCTCACCTGGCTGCCCTCCCAGACTGATGACTGAATATTCATTTTGACTTTCCTCTGTAGGACTTATGCCTGTCTCCGTGCGAAGCCTGAGTCTCTCCCAAGCACATATCAGAAGTTGGTGTTTTGAGAATGAAGGTATGCAGCCCCTCTTTCTTCATGACCATATCTTCTTCCAGTTCGTGTTAAACCAGTCATGTTGTAAGGCCATTCAGGCAAGGGATCTGGCTTAACGAACCTAAAATAAAAACTCTCTTTCCTCCTAATCACATTCAACTTTGATCTCCGCCTATGATCACTGCAAGTACGTTATTTGTCAGGCGAAACGACCCTTTATTTCAAAGGATATGCGAAAACCTCTCCTCTTGTTCCAGTGACAGGTCTTTGAGGTCTTTGGCCAAAATCTTTACTCGTATCAGTTTCCCTCACTTTTCTGTTCTACCGATCTTAAAACTGTCTCATCTAATGATACAGGTACTTCTTTCTTAGTTATCTTTTCTCTAACTCCATCTCGGATAATTCTAACATTCTCTCATCCCTGGCATACCTCTACTTATGGACAAGATGGCAACCGTCCTTGTGTTTTCAGTTAGTAAACCTCTAAATCTGGACCCGTGCTTACTCTCTTGTTTCGCTTTTGCTTATAAACCAAAACTTAATAACTAATGAAAACATACATTAGTACAGCCTATTCAAAGGAAGTGACCACATTATCCCTTCCAGCTATCGTCCTACTCCTCTGCTACCAGGAGCAGCATTTCCAACCCTCCTATCTCTTCTCAGCCTCAATTGCTTTAGGCATCCCGTATCTCAATCTTCTCCCTGCTCATTACTATGGACTCTGCAACCTGAGATCCATAATTGATATCCTTACCCATGTTGTTTATGTGCAGTCATCATCTCCGAGATACTATGGGGAATACTAAGTTGTATCTCTCGATTTATGAAAAACTTCTGACGGCGTGGCATCTTCAAGCTCCGCTCTTTTGACCTTGTTCCCTCGCTCTGATCTCTTATATCTATAGAGCTTCCTCTTTGGCCGGTCTATATATTTAATTGTTGATAAACAATCCTCTCCCTTTTTCCCTATCATAATTGGTGTCCTTCAGTGTTTCCTCCTGTCTCCTAAGCTCTTCTTCCTAATTCTTTTCTTCAGTAATGAATGAAAGAATAAATAAATGAATAGATAGGTCCACATATGCTAACGACTGAACACTGAATTTCTCCACTTCTTTCAAATCTGTTCCATCTTCTCTTGCTCGGTCTATGTCTTATCTCGCCACAACTTCCTCTATAAAATCAGATTTGAATTGGATTTTCTTATAAGGCAGGTAAAACATAAGTATAAGGCCGCAAGAACCCAATTTCTTCCTATTTTTACTCTAAAAACTTCCATAGTTTCCCACGTCCTATGATGTCTCTACAGCCCCACCATCCAACACAACACACAACTGTTCCATCCTAGACGCCTGCTACAACACTAATAATAATAACATTCTCTATGAAACTGGTAGTCCTGTTCGTATGCTAAGAACACTCTTCCGACTCCACAGAGAAGTGCTTCACCTTTGTAAGATGTACTGAACTAAGATTTGAGGAGGTTCTATCTATAGATGCAGACTTGATAGTAAAGTCCAGAGTAATCCCACATATCAACTCTTCCATCTTGACGCCAAAACTTCATCCAATTACGTGTGGCCAGTTCTAACTCTCACTCTTCTGCAGATATTACTTCTGTTTCTGCACCCGAGAGTTTACTGCTTGTGTGCCCCCACCATTTGCTGGCTCGCGTAATATTCGACACCCCACTGCGTACTTGACCATTCCGATGCCGTTATAATTGTTTCCCTACACCGTTGGTCTTGGAACAATTTCGGTTCCTAACGGCTACCATCTCCCGCAATTATAAAAAGCACGTCGTCCACTTATTAATCTTAAGATAATTTTTCACCTCTTCTCATTTCTCTTTCTCTTTATCTCTTAATTAGGTTTCGCTTATGGCGTTGCCTTAATGAGGATTGTTGTCCGTAACTGTAACCTCATATATATATATATATATATATATATATATATATATATATATATATATATATATATATATATATATATATATATATGTCTAACAGAATAAGCAACAAAATTTCTACAGGCTACTCGATCTGCAACGCTTTCATACCCTCCTCCTACAGTACTGCCACGGTATGACACATGACCTTTACAGTACGCTCACACGACCACACTCACAACTTACTAACATCTTTCACTCTTGTGAATACTACGTTCACTTATGAATTCATTTAAACATATCTCTTTCTTACTAGTTCAGATACACCTCCAAGTATTAACATCACACACACACACACACACACACACATATATATATATATATATATATATATATATATATATATATATATATATATATATATATGCAACAAGCACCACTGGAAAGAGAAAATGAAAACGATCTTATTTTCTTTTTCCAGTGGTGATTATTGCATATATCTCTTCACGGTGAAGAGTAAGTTCTGCATATATATATATATATATATATATATATAATATATATATATATATATATATATATATATATATATATATATATATATAATAAATGGAGGAAAGCAAACAGAGGAACAGCGATAACAGCAGCCGTGGCTGGTGCTCAGCCTTGGTGTGTTGACCATAGTTGCCAGGAAGTAACTTTTTCTCTTGTTTCCGTGGCATCATTTCGGATGATCACTATGGGATTTTTGCCGATGTTTTACTTACAGTATGAAAAATTAAGCAATATATTCTGTAAGTGGCAGTAAGAAGGGATGTCATGGTAGCAGCCAAAACATGGCCAAACCGATCATTCTGGTGGGTGACACACACAAGACATGCATTACCTGACGCTGGCAACACTAGCTTTTATAGCTAGTAACACTGGCGAGTTTTCTTTTACCTGGCAACACTGCTGCACCTTTGACGGCACCAAGATCATTATTTTCCTTTTTTTGTGTCCGTCGAGAGAGACCATATGATTTATCATCTAATTTACTATGACCTACTGGTATGCATACATCAGAATATGTGAAGGTTCCTACTTCGTTATATACCCAGTAGAACAAAAGATGATCGATTACTCATCAATGTTGAAAGTATAGAAAAACCAGTCCATTATAGAAATAGTTCTGGTGTATATAAAGGCGGTCAGGTAAATTGGCAAGCCCAGACGCACACGCCACCACAGAAACAAGCAGACACACACACACACACACACACACACTCCACAAGCGGCAGTGAAAGACACGGGCGGTGGTACTACTGGTGATACGGGTTGGGATTTGTGTGAATGGTTTTAGTAGCAGTGGTGGTGAAGGGAGGAAGGAGGGAGTGTGACGGTGTGGAGCTATGGAGGGTGGTGGAAGTGCTGCCAGATAGCACTGCTAGTGGGAGGGATGACTGACTGGTGGGGGTGACGGTTGGGAGAGGCGGTGCTGAGAGTGAGACGACTGATGATGAAGGTGACTGGAGTGGTAGTGGTCAAGTGACGTGGGAGTGGGTGGTGGTGGTACTGTGGCAATACATGACAATGCTGATGGTGAGGATGACAAGTCGGGCTGGTTATGGGGACAACAGAGGCAGGGAAGGAGTGTGGGTTGAGGGTTGAGGAAGATGCCTCCACTCACTACGTAAATAACACAAAATCAATCACGTTAAGCACGTGTTGTCAAGAGAGCCGATCTTCGGTGTCCTGGATGCGACACATCAGCCCTACTTGCCCACTAGTATCAACCAATGGCACAGCGAATGGCATCTTATCAAATCAGTATAGAATGCATTCCAGGGATAATACGAGACGAACACTTGCCCAGGCAGAGAGAGACATAAACGATACATCAAACTATGGCAAGCAGTTGATCCGTTAGTTATTCTCATATATTATAGTGAAGTATTAGCGTTTGCCAGCAACGCACCTCCGGGAGCAGCAGAACATTTACCGTGTCTGCAGGAAGGATGGTGTGCGTTCAGAGTATGTTATCCTTCTGATGATGTAAGGGGTGGCAAGGCCTGAGTCGTGATAGCGTGATGTGTTCCTCTCCCTAGAGAGGAAGAATTGATTTTTGGCGGGGATGTGTGAAGTGTACCAGGAAGGCGACTGGTTTATGTTTGGTGGTGATTATAACTCTGGAAGTATTGGTCCTGCTGATGAATGGGGGTTTAGTTGTATAGGTGTGGCTCAGGTTGAGGCGTTTCTTGTCTACACATGGTTTGTGAAGGGGTCATTCTGAAGCGGCAGGATCTGGATGTTTATAAGCAGCTGTTCTCTACTGCTGGCTTGGTTGCATGCATCCTGTTATGTCTCTAGGAGCTGTCTTGTGTTGTTCAGTCTTTGTGATCATGTTCAAGATGCGGCGGAGGACCAGGCTGGGAGGCATAGCGAATACTTGTCATTATGGTATTTTTGTTGAGAATGGAAAAGGCATATTTTCATGGGCCAAATATTGTTGCTGACATCGACGAGTTATCAGGAGTCCTACACACAGGAGCCATCAGGACAAGATTCAAAAACAACAGCAACAGTCAACAGGAGACCTTCACGAGGGACTCCGTATCAGAGCAAGACAGACGTATAGTGTCAGCAGCATCATTTAGTACACACATCAGACCACTAAGTCGATGCACTCTCGTACAGACCTTTACATTTCTAGACACTTTGATGATGAGGGAAGCGTGATCTAGAACTGTACTTGTATGTGACTTTTATATTTACAGGAACAATACAACAAACCTTTTTAATTAATTTCTGCACAAGGCCAGCAACAGTCCCGGCCTTGCGCGGATGTACCAGTCAATCCAACAGGATTTTGCTACAAGGTGTTGTAGCCCCTTATCACTACCTCCAGTTGAAGGATGGAGGGAGAAGAGGTCGAGTAAGTCCCAGTGTTTTTTTTTACCCGGTTACTGACGAACCTGATCCCAATATGTGAGTCAGTCGGACTAGCCTTGTTTCTGCGTCCTGGAACGCCTCACCTTTCAACATCGCTGCTTTCACATGCACAACAGACACTCATCTAGCTTTCAGCGCACGATATTTTTTCTACCCTTGCCCAGGAAAGCTCAACTGGCACACCCATGAACAGAAAAGCCCATCTGGTATTAAATTTTGAAGAAATTTTGCCATAACTTGTCATTATGTCGTTGTATACATCGCTTACTTCCTACGATTCAGCTGTACAGAGACATTAGCTCGTTTTCAATTCTGCTGGAGATGTCTATATCATATCAAGACTTCAACTTCCTAACTACACTCGACGAGATGTAGTGAGAACAATGCCTTACGTGGAGAAAACCTAACTACGACGATAATATACCGATGAAGATGGGAAGTGAGAGAGAGTCTGCCTGAAGGGCGACCACCAACACCTGTGCAAGCTGACGACTAGATGTGCAACCAGAGACTGAGTAAGATGTTGAGGATATCACGGCCTTTGGATCTTCGCTGGCAGCTGTGAGGATGACCCAGACGATGATGATCTTCGAACCACATGAGGATGACAATGTGTCGCTAGGTAGAATTAAATTCAAAATGTCTTCCTAAATAAAAAAAAAAAACCCGCCTGATGATCCATGAGACTGAATTTTTCCACAAAATCAACTTCGAACATCAGATCCGAGAAGTATCTCGCGGGGATTCCCTGAATGTGACGGCGCTGCAAAGGATGAGGCACCTGGCTGCAAGTGCACTGCTGACTGACACACACACACACGCACACACACACACACACACACACACACACACACACACACACACACACACACCACACACACACACACACACACACCCACACACACACACACACACACACACACACCACACACACACACCCACACACACACACACACACACACACACACACACACACACACACACACACACACACACACACACACACACACACACACACACACACACACACACACACACACATACACACAAGAGGTCAGTACATGACTAGGCACCACCTGCATCAAGGTGTGGTTCTCGTACCATCTGAATCTCCTGGATGAGGTTCAAGAGCAACTCACACTCCTCACAGCCGAGCCTCCAGCACTGAAGGAACGTGGTGCAGTAAATCCCCCCCCCCCCCCCACCCCTACCGCCTCCTGTTAACAAGGAAACTTTCATAACGAGGGTCCCAGCCTCCGGAGCACTGCTGACTGGAGGTTCCAGGCTCCAGCACCAGCCTACTGGTGCAGCATCAACCTGGCCCAGCATGATGGTCAACGACCACTTCTCGTCCCTCAAAACGCACCATGTGACGCAGTGTCCCACGGCCGCCTGGTGCGTCACTACGTGGGCAGGTGACGCAGACAGCCCACGGCCATCTGGCGCAGCTAAAAACCCAACTCAAATGTTCTAACGGCATGACACGACGTGTTGTCTCTTTTATAATCATGTCTTTAATAATATCATAATGTTAAGGTTAACCTCTAAAAGCCTCAGTAACAAATGGTAAATCTTCAGCCAGTAAGAATTAGTGTGTGATCATGTGCGTGCGTGCGTGCGTGCGTGCGTGTGTGTGTGTGTGTGTGTGTGTGTGTATGTGTGTGTGTGACTGTCATTCAACAGGATCTTGCCTCACTCAGGTGATATGTAAGCAGTTCATTAAACCAGCGACCCAAAGGCCACACTTATTTTCGTTTGCCCGACGGGCGTGAAGACGCCACCAGTGAATTAAACCGCTGAAGATTGGAACTGGACTGGTAGGATGAATGGCAGAGGATAGCCTGTAGATCTACTGTAGCCTGGCTGAAGGTATGAGAGGTTGAGAGAGAGAGAGAGAGAGAGAGAGAGAGAGAGAGAGAGGAGAGAGAGAGAGAGAGAGAGAGAGAGAGAGAGAGAGAGAGAGAGAGAGAGAGAGAGAGAGAGAGAGAGAGAGAGAGAGAGAGAGAGAGAGATGAAACTGGCACACCTGAAGTGGATATATTAATACCTGTCAGATGACTACACTGAGGGCTTTCCCAGAAGGCGGCGAGCAACGTGGAAGTGCCAAGCACTGAGGTCCATTCCCTTCACTCTCCAGGACGCTACAAACTAGTCAGCTACCGCCACCAACAAGAAGGATCTAACATCCACTCAAACACAAAACCTTCCCAATACAGTCGTGAGATCAACAGGTTAGCCTCACTGCCCATTTACAAGAACAACTACGAAGTCTTCAATACTACATTGTACAATGACGGTCGTGGACAAGAGACTTAACCTTACTAATTCATAAGAATTAAACGGTTCAGAATCGACTGTTACCACGGAAATAACTGTATACATTTGTGAAATGCATTCAAGCCCAAACGCTCAAACGGCAGTCAGCAGATGATGGCAGGAAAAGTAAAAGTAGCTTCACTACGGCTACAAGGACCAAGCCTTCACGTTCTTTATCGACCAACAGCACTAACACTAAACACGTTCTCTGTCACCGTAGTCATGATGCGACCTTAACATTGTTTTTACGGTGTTTTATGGCTTAAAAGCTACGTCCTAATACAAACCGTCTCCGATAATGGTTTAACGTAAGTTCACATTCACAAATGAAAGATGAAAACCGTGTAAATTCTCAGAAACCTCGCTAAGATCAAAACGAAGTCATCTCGCTACAGGAACTGGAACTATGCAACTAACAGTCACGATGGTTGAGGGACATATTTTGTTAAGGTGTCAGTGATTATCGTCAACATGTTGTATCTCATCTATTCAAGTCACAATGATTTTGTCAGTTCTTCACGGTTCTATTCACGCCATCTTGTAATGAGTCTCGTATACAGTGACTGTTCTAATGGTGTCGACCGTGACCACTCGAGACCCAGCTAAACAGAGGTTGTCTGTGATGCTGTTCCTGGTACGTTTTCTTTCACATGATCAACAGATACTCTCAATGACCATATATATGTGACGTTCTTTGTAACCATGCACGAGACGTTGTCTGTGCCAATACTAAATATCTGCTCTTTATGACCTAGCTTGAGAGACTCAGGTCACGATCTCTTTGCTTTGCTCCACGTGTTCGTAAGTCCTGACTTACGACACGGTCTCTCTGACCTTGTTGTTTAAAATGCATCCTGACTGACTTGCTATTCAAGTGACGCCCTTTGATCTGACTTGCTGCAAGAAACTAAGTAACCAAGTCACAGCATCTTAACTTACCTACTCTGCTGGGGAATGGCAGTGCTGTAACGAGAATTACCACAGTAACTTACCTACAATGGGAGGGAGTAACTCTAACTAAAGGAGATTCACCACAATGGTGTGTAAAAGCAGATGCGTTCGCCGATGGAGCGTCGCTGGGCTAATTCTCCACTACAAGGCACCAGCACTGCCTGAGGAAAGACATTACCCTCACTTGCCTTCAGTTACCGTTCAGTGAAACAGCGAGAAGAAAGTCACTGCCTTCAGTACTGTTCTGGTGCTTATCGGTACAGTGCCACTAATTTCAGTCACTGGCGTTACATGCAAACACGACCAGAGGGTTGAGTACTGTAGCCGTGGGATCAGGGATCGCTCAGAATCGATCGGATCCAACACGATGTTCGCAGCATCCGCCCTCAAGGAATGTTACACACAACAGACGCTGCTCTCTGTCGTAAGTTAACTCTGGAAGTTTACACAAGAACCATTGCCAGCAATGATATAATGTCCGCTGTTACGACAGCAAAGCATATGAACACTCTCCACCTATGACGCAACACGCTCCACCTATGACGCAACACACTCCACATATGACGCAACACAATACAGTTACTCTCTCCACTTAACAATTACAGCTGCAGGTGTATAATAAATACACCAACCCAGTTAACTGTTGAAAAAAAAATAATAAAACGCACACATCCATACATAAACCAGTCCCGAGCGTCCTGAGGCTCAGAGGTCACGATGGTTACCTTCTCCTGCCATGTATGGGTTGGGAGAGGTTTCTTATCACAGTCAAACATTTGCTTACACCATACATACGGACATACCTACACCTGCCCTGCTGGTCTGCTTGACCTCTCGAACAATGCGTCACCAAGCTGGGTTCCTAAGAAAGCTAAAACAGTCCAAATTGACGTTATCTGCTCAACACATAGCAGAAAAAGCAGGTTCCTCCCTACAGGACACTGGCAAAAACTGGCAAGACGAGAGTGTACGGTAAGGTGGGAGCAGGAAGGGGATAAGGGAAGTACGGCCACCTGGGTCAGGAAGGAGGCTTACGACTTTCAAGGAAATGTGTTCCAGACTTCACTCTCAAGGATAACACAAAAGGCATCCCTACACTCTCACTAGACCTGCGCCACAGGCCGTCTCGAGTTAGGTCCAGCTCGCAGGGCGAGGTCCCACCTGCAGTCACCTACCAGTAGGACGAGGCTACTGCTGCTGCTACCATGACTATAGGTAAGTGGGTCACGGTCACTTCTTGTGAATGGAGGTCTCTTATCCTTGACTGGACATCCAGGATACCAGGCCACTCAACACCCATACGTCTGGATCATCTGACATTCGTTTACTGACCTTACAGCAGCTACAGTATTGACCATCACAAAACATAACCATCTTACTCAACCACCATCACTTTCCTTTATGACCGCTATCAAAGCCGTCAAGAGCAGTCGAGATATTTACATAAGCCATTGTATAATGATTAATTCAGGGCTCCTTTTACCAACGTACAGCATCACCCAGCCAGTCTCGACAGCGGACCTGGTCGATGAGGTAGCATTTTGGTTCCGGTAGAGTTTAACAACAGTACAAACCAGGAGTCGTATATTCCCAGGGCTGCAGGAGGCTGAGGACCAACAACACACCTCACCACCATACTGTGACCCACATACGAGAGGTACGGATTTAGCGGCCGCTTATCACTTGTAATTGAACCAACACCGACCGACCACTGTACCTTACGCCTTGTGTCATCAAGGTGGGAGTTATCACGTTCAAGGTATTATGGCATGAAACAGTGTAGAGCACACTAAGCAAACACTACGCTCTATGTACTACGCTCGTAACATACAGATTCCAGGTCACAACCACAGCCAAAATGTCTGTCAGAATGATGTGTGTGTGTGTGTGTGTGTGTGTGTGTGTGTGTGTGTGTGTGTGTGTGTGTGTGTAATCTCCAATATGTACGGTGAGATGAATATCTACACTCGTGTGGCCTCCATTTCCTGAACCTTCTCTTCCATTCTAAACCATGTTAATCTTCACGGGTCACACTGCCTCCCATCATCTCTTGGCTTATCATAATCATCCACCACTATGAAGCTATATCAATGCAATGCTTTATATCTTTTCTTGCACGTTTCTCATTTTCTCCTGTTGTTGTTTCTTTGCATCCTTCAGAGATGTATTCACTGCCTACACTGCACTCTCAGTATGATCAAGAAACCTGCATGGCATGGTAATACTCGAGTCTCCCATAATTCTCTTCTCTTCCATGGTAGGGTAATTCACAGGAATTTTCCAAACACTGTGTTGACAACTAAGTCGGCTCCAAAGTCTCTCACACTTATATTTCTGTCGCATGTTTCCTGCCAGATTACAGTCACATCTAAGCCGTCTTTAAATGGGTCCATCTTCAGTACTTTACATCTGTTTGGGCGATGATCAACCACGTACTACATGACCAACTTTACTTCGTCTCCTTGTAAGCTGATGTAATCTGCTCATCCCTTGCTTCACTCATGTCTTTACCAAGATCCGTAGATATTCAAGTATGACTCCAGTCCCTCTGGTGAGATATGAACATACATTGATCATAATATCTACCGCAAGACCCAGCCCTGCGCCACTCACCCGGTGGCCTCAACCTTTCTCGGGAGAATATTTTGACACAGGTCTTCCGCTCCAATCCAGTGATATGTATATCTACATATCACAATTTACATTCTCACTAAAATTCTTCCGTTGTGCGTATTTTCAGATATTGTATATATCTTGTCGGAATCGGTTTTTATCTTTCCTTTTTTCCCTTATTTACCACAAAATCAAACCGAAGTATTACGTCATTACTTTTTGTCATTGGCTGAACCAGTGCTACGCCATCTCACACAAGCAACTCCGCCTGGCACCCAGGAATTGAATGTTATGAAAGAGAAGCTACCCGCCCACCTAATACCCCACAAACCTTGATATACAGATACCCATTAACGTTTACCTGCCTATTTGCCAAATCTTGTACCCACCTACCTACCTGTTTTCCTCTATAACAACTGATCTTTTTCGTGTATTCATCAAGCCAACTAACAAGTTACCCATTTACGACGCTATCTACCTCGACGCTCACTGACCAACTTACCTCACTCTTCATCCATTCACATATTTACCTATCTCTCACTCACATGATATTACCATTCACTTAAACATCGGCCTACCTACCTACCTACCTACCTACCCAAGTATGAAGCCAGTCAACGAAACATACGAAAACAACCAACCACACCTGAACTCTGTAGTTCCCACTTGTCATCGTTACCTTCACAGTAAAATGAAGGTGACGTCACCTTGCACCTTTTTATTCAAACGTGAAATGTGAGTGACATTAATGACAGTTTAAAATGTCAAGAGTAACGGCGAATTTTGTTATATATTTCTTAATAAACATCGCCTCCATCGCAAGGTCTTAGGGGCCTGTTTATAAACACTGCGCATAATCTCTGGATTAACAATGGTATACACTGCGGATAATCTATGGATTATTATTGATCAACAATGCGGATAATTACTGGCAAACACTATGGATAATCAATGGTAAACACTGCGGATAATCTGTTGATTATAACTGGTATATACTACGGATAATCTCTTGATTATAACCGGTATATACTAAGGATAATCTGTTGATTATAACCGGTATATACTAAGGATAATCTCTGGAGTACAGCAGGAGGGAGGGGCTCACACGAGACTTTATCAAGTAATATAAGGTTTGGTTGTAATATTTCTCACCATCCATTATCTTGAGTCCAACAAACAATTTAAAACTAGTACTGAACTCTTCATGTCTTCTGTGTCAACAAACATCAAGATACATAAATGTTAAGTTGCCACAACAGTATATATACCATCTGTCTCAACAGGGAAACGTTACAAACACTCCCTCAGTTGTTTAAAACGATCACTGATAACAATGTGCAACCTTTTAAACTTATGCTGTGTCACCTTCCAATCTGCATTTAGCGACACTGTGCTTGCCAGTTTTTAAAGCATCGAGCAAATTAAGAAACTAAGGAATAGAACCTGGTCGAAAAAAACAGGCGTCAGAAGGTCAACTGCCACACTCTTATAACTTATCAAACAAGTTCAGGCTGCGAGGTATCTCTAACACTACAGGAACCAACATAGCATGACACAGGGACCAACACAATCTGACACAGGAACCAACATAGCCTGACACAGGAACCAACATAGCCAGACACAGGAACCAACATAACCTGACACAGGAACCAACATAGCTCGTGCAACACGACATATATCTTCCTGGTGAGGACACACACACAAGCTAGTGACGGTAACAGCGGGACGGTCAGAACAGTGGACGCAGGTACGAGGTATCCTCTCCTCCTGTAGGCATGACAAGATTTAACCCACGTGCACGTGAACCACAATCAACGTGAACCAGAACATTCATGTGAACGTGAATCAAGCAGCCACGCTCATGTAAATAAGGGAAGCGACGTGAACGTCAAGCATGGCAGTCACGAGCAAGATGATAAGCAGCCACGTTCACTTGAATCCGAAGAAGTGCACGTGAACAAGAGTAGCAAGTGCACATAAATCCGAGCAGTCAGGGCGGACACAGCACAACCAACACACACTGTCTCACCCTACGGACAGCCCAGCAAATGTTAACATGTTTTTGAGCAACCACAAGTATCCAAACAAATCTACACCCAGGAACAACAGTTATATTTTTTCCTTCGTTCATTGCACACTACAGTCCTGCTCCAGCAGTCTTTAAAGTTAATTTCTTATGGATCTAACATCTGGCAGCTGAATACATCAGCTGACGTCAAATATAACCAAGGCAAACGGCTAAATCGTCAAAAAATTAACTAGAACCAAGACAAGATGGCAACGCCAGTCAAAACACCAATACCTCAGACGTTAGACCTATCCTGAACACAAGAAGCTACACACGGAGACAAGACCTAACGTTAGTCAACACCGCGCCACATCTTGATGACATCAAGAACCAGAGATATGGCCAACCTACGGCACTACAGACCCAAACACTCCCAATGAACCCAACTCGACTGTGCGCCCATAACTGAATATTATGAACTTCCTCATACATTTTTACTGTAACTCAATGCGTCAGATGTGTGTGTGCGTGTTTGTGTGTGTGTGTGTGTGTGTGTGTGTGTGTGTGTGTGTGTGTGCGTGTTTGTGTGTGTGTGTGTGTGTGTGTGTGTGTGTGTGTGTGTGTGTGTGTTAAATGAGAGTCTATTTCTGTTCTCACAAAACCTGGTGTCACGTGACGACACATGCCGACGAGGAACCGCAACGTGACGCCGTTGCCTGGCTCTGAACATGAGCTCTTGTCCAACACGAAGAGAACCACCGGAAAAAATTCAACATACTTATGTTGTTTTACCAAGACCTGATCTACTTCACCAAGACCTGATCTAACTTCAGCAAGACCTGATCTACTTCACCAAGACTTGATCTAACTTCACCAAGACCTGATCTACTTCACCAAGACCCGATCTAACTTCAGCAAGACCTGATCTACTTCACCAAGACCTAATCTACTTCACCAAGACCTGATCTACTTCACCAAGACCTGATCTACTTAATCTAAAAAAGTACGTAACCTAAATAGAAACGACGACACCCACATCGGTCACGCCTGTGATTATATCCCGACCACTGGAACACATGTGAAGGCTTTACCATCATTCACACATTGATAACGGAACAGTCGTGAGCTCTTTGTCAGATTACCACCAACCCACTCGTCTACAGCCTTAATCTGTCTCACATCTATGACCCAAATACTCGTGGTGGTTATGGCGATTTACAACTTCTATATACAGTCGGAAAATTAGTCATTCTAAACCACACACAAAAGTTGTAAGGCTGGTTATTAAGATTCACAAAAGTTTATTACAGGCACAAAGTCTCTGGCGTTTCACAGAAAATTAGTGTAAGCTGACCGTCGTTGCGTCTCACTACCCACAGTCTATACAACATGACATTATAGCAAATATAACTCACAGGTGAAACATTATCTTAACGATCAATATAACCAGAGAAGATCAAGAGATTTCCCAAAGCTCCTCCACAGTCCGCAGTCACTCGAGGAAAGGCTACTCCCTGGTCGCATCTCCAACAACCAACTTTACCGAAGAATCCATCATGGGTGATCACACGATATTGCACGATTCAAAAACCGTAGAAATACAACTTTGGATTCATTGTACACACACAAAAACAAGCAAAATGCTTAACGTCCAAATTAGGTACAGTACTGTGGCCAAAATGAAATCTTAGATGCTTGGCAACATTTGTGATTCAATTAAGAGAAGGTACAACCGAGAGAGAGAGAGAGAGAGAGAGAGAGAGAGAGAGAGAGAGAGAGAGAGAGAGAGAGAGAGAGAGAGAGAGAGAGAGACTAGTGGTCACGATGTTGGATCCAGGACTCATTCCCTGTAGCCAGAAAGGGAAGAAAGTTGGCCGGACTACTTTGATATAGTTTAGGCAACACACGACTGGACACAACTCTCTTGTCAATCCTCAACACTGAGGTTTCTGGCAACCCAACTGGCTAAACCCTTATACATGCCAAGAACTTCATGAATCATGGACAAACTTCAATTCTCACCAGTGCTAATGTCATCAATTTTACTGAGCCGATCCGCCATCATGAAGGTCTCAGGTAAAGCGAAAGATGACTGAACAACAGCACAGAAGGTCGTCCTCACCAAGGGTTACCTGCAAGACTCTCACAGCATCGCTTCAACTGTCTGACCCGTCTTGTTACTGTGATACACGAGCAGGGGCGCAACATGACCATACACGACCATTGATGAATGACCGTCATACATACACTTTCGTTGGATAAGACCTTAATGACATTATCAGGAGCAAATCTGAATATCTCTAATTCTCTCACATGTCAAGTTATGTATAAGATATAACAAGTCACACGACATTTAGTGATATTAACCCTAACTGACAACCAATGGTTCCTCCTTATGATACACAAAACACAAACAACCATAACATCTAGTATCGTGTTTGCTAAGCTTTTCGAGTGTTCGCCTTATCATACAAGCAACCAGAGTCCGTTATCTTACACCACCTGTACAGTTTGGGTCAGTCAGGACCAGCACTAATGGAACACAGCAATGCTGGCAGGATTCAACAGTGCAGCACATACACATAGCAGTGTTCTGTCCTCGCCAGGAAATTTATTTACCACAACACCCGTCAGTTATCACTTTCAATCCAAAGATGACATACCTTGGTGTACGATTTTGACATTTCCTGAGGACATTTCAAGACGTAAAGCTTTTGCACTACTTGCCCACGATCCATTAATTAGTATGATTATCCTGATCGTCCAAGAGTGAGTTCTACACTGAAATCATCAGCATTATATATATTCATGAGAAGTTATGAACAAAGTTGGCTCTCAAATATTACTCTCCCAGCAAGTCAAGGCAACGGGTCCCACTCCAGCCCTTCCCACCGTTAAGGGAAAACCTTGCTTAAAAGCAAGTGTCATCCAGGCACTGCTCTGCGCCTGTTCTGCTTCATGTCAAAGTCTCTAAACTTTCAGAAGACGCTTCCCCAGATACAGTCAGACGGACATACTAACTGTAAAACTGTGTCAAGTACGTGTTCATACATACATGCACTCAAGTATGAGCGTCCTCAAACATGCGGACGTAAGCACACACTAAACACAATACCCAATGTTCTGCTCCTTGGAAGGGTGAATTATAAATACAATTTTTTCAAGGAAAACAGCATCCATCATTACCCATGCGAAAACTGCGCTTGTATTGGAATAAAATTTTCTCGCCATTATTTCAATTCTTGCTCTCTATAACTTCTTCCAAGAATCTCTAGTCAATGAAGAAAAGTAACCCACTCAACTATAACTTAATATATATATATATATATATATATATACATATATATATATATATATATATATATATATATATATATATATATATATGTATATATATATATATATATATATATATATATATATATATATATATATATATATCAGGCATACTTCTAACAAGGTAAAGTTTGTGTTATACAGACGACACAGGTCAGGAAGTACTACAGTTAACTCAAGAGGGACAATCATCTCAGACACGAAGAGAAATGCAACCCAGTCCAGTGACTTGTTCACCTGCATCTGGGAAAGAACTTGGAAGACGTCATATGAAGAAAAAAACTGGTTCAGATGTGTGTGTGTGGGGGGGGGGGGGGGGTACAAGCTGAGGGTTCAAGGAAAATATAGAGAAAACAGCGGTTCCGTCTACTGGAAGATTATCCACAGCCTGATCAGGATGGAAAAAGGAAGAAAAGTTGACTTACGGAAGCTGCTGGGAAATGCTTTTGGTTAAGTACCAGAGGGGCTTATCAGCTGATGAATAAAAAAAATGAGCACAATCTCCTCGTATGCAAGAATGATACCAGACTTTACGAGTGAAAGACGTGCAATCAATCCTAGTAGAAATACAGACAGTATCAGTTTATGGAGACTGAGTTGCCAGGCCCGATATACTGTCCTTGATTCGACAAGCATCCGAGCAAGACCGATCAAACCATGATTGAGGGGATACAGGTTTAGCAAATCCTTCAATAATACTCTTTCTTTCACTCTATCTGCATCTCAAATCGACACAACTTCCTCAGTAAACTCAGACTTGGACAGGATATCTCAGTAAGGTTGACGAAATGTGGTTAAGTTTAATGCCTCCAATAACCACTTTCTATCTTCATCAAAAATTCCCCACAAGTTTCCTCTTTCCTTCAACGCTTCTGCAATGCCACCACTTGACTGTATAAACATACTCGGAATTACTGTAAAATCCACTCTATCTTAGATACTCCACATTACTGAAATAATTAAGTCTGCCTTTAAGAAACTGGAAGTCCTGTTTTGATGTAAAATTTCTTTTCTTCTGAACAGTTGTTCCGCTTACACAATGGACTGATCCGTCCTTGTATGGAGTACTGTTCTCACATGTAAGGTGGTTCTAGCTGAGCATCCTTACTTGACAGAACTGACTCGAAAGCGATCCAACATAATTATAAACTCTCCCAAGATAAATTCACAACTTGACCCGCTACCCTACGCCGCAATGTTGACTTTTTTTATTCCATAGGTATTACTTTTGTTTTTGTTCCCGAGAGCTGGTTGCATGTGCGCCCCCACCATTAGCTAGACCACGCAATACTCGGCAAGCTGTTGTGTCATATGATTACTGTGTGGCCGTTGACAACTCAAGGGTGGGCCGTTTTGATTACTGTTTCTTTCTCTATGCACTAAGACCCGAAACATCTTTAAAAAGAAAAGGGGTTTCACGTCCTCCAAAATTCGTAAACACTTTCCCTTGTATCTTCTTTTTTCCTTTCATTAACCTCTTTATCATTTCCGTGACGGGAGCCTCCAAAGTAAGAAAAAAATTAAAAAATTTATAGTCAACATAAATGGAGGCATGGTGGCCACCATAATGGTACGTACTGGTCTTAAAAGCAGTGCGAAAATTGGTGTTTCGAGGAGAGGATAGGGAATAGGCGTACCCAGTTGGAAACGATAAACAAAAGATTGTGATCTGAAGACCCTAATGGGTAAAAAATGCTGCTTTTATCGTTAGACGATTGATATGAAAAGGAGACTAAGTTCGTTAGGAGAAAGTATGACGTGATCAGGTTTCGTCTCGAGTTTTTAAGTAGCTGTTCTTGACCGATAAGCGGTATAGTGGGAAGAAGGGAGGAATAACAATGGCATCATCCTAAGTAGACCTTAACTAATCTGTACTAGAGTTACCAGCATATCTAATCCTCCAGATCATTATATATATATATATATATATATATATATATATATATATATATATATATATATATATATATATATATATATATATATATTCGCTACCTCGCAAACGCGGGAGACAGCGACAAAGTATAAAAAAAAAAAAAAAAAAAAAAATATATATATATATATATATATGTGTGTGTGTGTGTGTGTGTGTGTGTGTATGCCTAACATTGCAACATAAGCTGTATCATGCACTACTCGGTACGCCACTACTTCCCATGACACATGTGTGACCATTGGTATACGAAGGATATGACGTCATATTTGTTTCTTTTCCTACATCTTTAAGCTTTGGACCTCTTTGCCTTGTCCTACCTATCCTAGACCAACAGACATAGAAACAGATATACAAGTAGGTAGGTAGCTAGGTAGATAATCTAATATGTTAGCTTCTCGGAATTCCTGTCACAGTCGACAGCTCTAAATAAGTAATTTTTTGTTACTTTACACTCAGTGGAACACCTACGATCTACCGCTTTTGAAAAGGCACAGTTTACCCTTCCTGTAAAACTCTTTGATTTGTTTTCCTCTTCTCTGTTTCTAGGCCTAATATCACAGCCTGGCATGGTCTGAACAAGGACTTTTGCCCATAGCCAGATCCTACATAGAATGCTTAAGTAAGTATATCATTATACAACTCCAGGATCCCTTGCATAGGGCTTCTGCGGCTTCATGACTGTACTCCGCAAAAGCAAGGAATTGATGGTCTCCTCTGAAGTACGAAGGTCCTCGACAAAGATTTGCACCCCTGTCCCTCCACCAACGATTATACAGCCTAATTGAAGACAACTTTTCGCCCTCGGCGGAAGCAACATGTGGCACAGTCCGGGATCACTATTTATCGAGGACCTAACCCAAACTGGAGGATAAGGAGCCACAGAACATCAGCAAGGCGCCTGCCCGTGCATACATAAACACAGGTGTGGCAACTTTTTCTACGTGTTAACAATTGTGGCAGGGAGCCTCCCTCCCTTTCACGGACAAGTGCGCTGCACAGAACGGATCTGTAACAGAATCGTTCATCTTATTCGTTTGCCCGTAGCATAGTAGGAAATAATTTGATAGGACAGAAATGTATAAACTGAAATAATAAGAACAGAAATATATGAAGTGACCTCATGTCAGCGTCTAGGATGAAGTGACCTCATGTCAGTGTCTAGGAAGAAGTGACATGTCAGCGTCTAAGATGAAGTGACCTGATGTCAGTGTTTAGAATGAAGTGACCTCATGTCAGTGTGTAGGATGAAGTGACTTCATGTCAGCGTCTAGGATGAAGTGACCACGTCAGCGTCTAGGATGAAGTGACCACGGCAGCGTCTAGGATAAACTGGTAACCTCCCGCCAACGACCAGGACAGGACTAGTAAAAACTTATCTGTTTGGTAGCATACTGTCTGCATGTGGCTTTGATCCGGATAATCATATAAAAACAAACTGAGCGCCTAACCTGGTGGTGAGTTTTTGCTGCCATGTAGGTATGAGTAGCACGGGCATAGCGGATGACTGGCTGGCTGGGACTTGCTAGGCTTGTCACGGCCACCACCACCGCGTGACCCCCATCAACCTTGACTCCAGCTTATTAATACCTGAACTAACCTTTTTTCTTTTATATCAAACATTGTGATGAACCTCCACGTCCGGAATATACTCCAACTTACATCTATAAACATAGAGTAAATGAAGCAATGTTATCAAAATTATCGTTACATTATTTCTCCCAAAAAACGAGATTCTTAGCACATGATTTCGTTATAAACACTTTATCAATTTACGTAATAACATGAGTAGTATTAGCAACTCTTGAATAACATGTGTGTGTGTGTGTGTGTGTGTGTGTGTGTGTGTGTGTGTAATAATTATCTATTTTTTCAGAGATGCTTTATAATCGTAAGGCCTCGTAATATGAACCATATCTAATATCTTAACTCTTGAAACGTATGTGTGCTGTCCACAATTACAATATTCTCATCTAGTTTCCTTCATCCACAACCTATAATGCAGTACTTCTATTGTGTTTCTTATACTTCATGTTATGGCCTCTGCTGTTGTCCCCCTGCATCTTGTGAAGAAGTGTGCACTGCCTACATCATCAAGATGATGTAAAAGCCTCAAAGTCTGTGATCAGGTCACCGCAATCATATAAATTCCTAAGCACTATTTTAGCCAAGACCAATACAGTCTGCGCACGTGGGAAGGCCATACCATCAGCCGGTCATCACAGTTCTGTAGTCTACAGAGACATCCTAGTGACAAGGTTTCGCACCCTCAAATATATAAGAACTATCTTACCAATACCTTGTTGATACTGAGCTTTCATCGACCGGAAAATATCTTCTAAATGAAGAAGTTTGCATACTTAATGATGTAGTTGGGCCTAATGATAGATAATCATAATATGATCAGTTTTCCATCTTATCACATGAAGTACAGAAACTTGCTCTGCTTCTTCTTTCTTCAATGTATGATAAAAAAAAAATCTCATCTTTTAAAGCTGAAGTTTTTTGTCACTAAAGTTTCATCGACCGCTAGACATTTACCGACCCCCTGCAAAGTTTAAAACAATACAAGAATCATCCACGGTTCACAAAATATCAATATTGACAAACATACACAAACAAACAGTAACTTGATTTTTATATTTTCTAAACTCAGACATCGCCCGTTCATTCGTGGTGATGTCAACAGAAGAACATGCAAGAAATGAACACCGCCAGACTAAACTGTTTAACATCAGACTCATGGCTTTAAATTGTAAGTGGTTTGCTTGCCACTATTTTATCTGAAGCTGTATTTCAAAACAACTTCTGGCTTTACTTCACTGGTCACAACACTCCTGCACAATATCAACATGGAACAGGAACTTCAGCTTTTGTTCAGCCATCAGAAGGTCACAAGTCAACAGTGCAACTGTACCAGCCTCTACCATGAGAGGTAAATATATACCTCAGCTAACCCACGACTCGTCCCGACAAAAACAACGACTGCAACAACAAATTTATTTTAAATGAAATAACTAACTGCTCGAGAAATAACTAACTGCTCGAGAAATAAAAGTTAAAGGATAACTTCCCCAATTACAGTCCCAGTTCAAAGTGGTTATATATATATATATATATATATATATATATATATATATATATATATATATATATATATATATATATATATATATATATAAGCTTATGTGTAAACCATGTTGTTTATCCATTAACTAACACATATCAAAATGTAGGTGCGAACAAGACAATTATATCCCCACGTATTCCTCAAAGAAGCAAGTGAGGAACCCTAGTGGAGGAACGGTGAGCAAGTCCACGTCATGACTCGAGTGGACATCATAAGAGTCGAACATCAATTACCAGAATAGACCGTCATCCACACTTGCAACCACCTCACCAGAAGATATTTCTGCACATATCAACATACTTCCTCAATATTGGAATGTATTCAGATAATTAAGCCGACTCTTTCTGATATGGTAACCTCGTCGACCATACTGGAGAGGTTGTTAATCCTCTCTACAACTCATACAATACAAATAATGTTAGCATTATAATGTGTTAAAGTGCAGTAAACGTACTTCACAATAACACCTCCAATGAATAACTATGAGCTTTAGTACGGCGCCCTAACGAAATACTAAATAATAACAGCCTTGATACATATCCGTTATTCTAAGGAGAAGCTCAAGGATGTGTAGTCAAACGTGGCCAGTCTTTAATGTGTCGCGTTATAGCATGCATGAGCCAGGGTCAACATCATCGGCCATATGTATCTTGCAACACATAAACCGAAATCTTGGAACCATAACGACACTGACAATACTGATTTAGGGTGGGAGTTAACCAAGGTTTTAGATCAACCACAAATGGAAACAAAGTCTTGATGTTTTCTGTGTAACTTCAAGAAGATTTAAGATATATACACCACGATATGCTAGACAGTAAATGTAGCTGATTCTATTATGTTAAACTTTTGGTCTGGTGCTGCTCGTCGGAGATGATCAGTATTATACATTTTCAATCTAAATGGAAATGATAATCAGAAATGCTTCTTTTCCAGAGCCCAAATTCCTGTATAACGGAGACACGTATTCTTTGTGATCACTTGTTCTCCAACCTGACTGTCATCAGCATTGGTCTCCTCAGGTTCCATGATCTTTTCGTCATCAGAATTTACGAAGTCTTTCAACATTTTGCTTTTGCATTCACTTGGTCTTCCGTCTGAATACTCGATCATCTCACTCCATATCATCTCACTAATGCTCTCTCTCTCTCTCTCTCTCTCTCTCTCTCTCTCTCTCTCTCTCTCTCTCTCTCTCTCTTCACATTCATCTCCCTTTTATTTCTTTCTAACCTGAACAATTCTTCCTTCCCCACACCCGAGTAGTCCTTACGAGGTAGAGCCATCATGTACCAGTCCTGCCACACCTTATCACACTGCTTGGTCGCCACGTTGACCAGGTGAAGGTCAGTCCCTGCTGACCCCTCCAATTCCCTAACCCTTTCAGACGTGGCCATCTCCTATTCCTCTCTCTAATGAAAATCTTCCCGTTCCCCGTCCCATGAGGACCGATTTATTCATCTTCCTCCCTCCCTTTGCGCACCACCACTCCCGTCACACCACTACTATGATCTCGGGGAACCCCCTGCATCTGAGACACCACAAGTCCCATGTCTGAGGGTCGTTCAGTAGAGCAGGATCCTGGCGGGAAGACAGACGTGACAACTGATCGATCCTTGTGAAGAAATGCGGTGCAAATGTGAGTTAAGTTTAACGGAGGGAAAACGCTGACACACAGGAAACACAAAATGATAAAAAATGTATTACTCTTCATGATACTGCTGACTGGATGCACACCACACCTACAACAACAGGACAGGCAGTAATGTCGTTCCTCTTCGACGGGCACAACCAACTACACATTCTAATGGTCCATCTTCCTGTGCCACGTCAAATATCGACCTTGACCTTTGACCCTTATTCATCAAAACTTCATAAATTTCTCTCACGGGAAGACCTGTCATGGAACAGGCCACCATGTGGCTGGGTACGAGATTCTTTGGATCAGCCTGGCACCAGCACAGTGGTGACGCTGCTATATCTATCCACCTCACTCATCATCTTCCATCTCCACCTTAACCAACGACTTCAACCTGTTATCTCAACTCACATCTCAACCTCACTTATTCCTACTCCACAATGAGCCCATATGGTTATTTCAAACATTTGTGCCTACACCTTCACTGCCATTCAGCATCGACCAATTATCAAACTTCAACTCAAGCAACTAAACCCATTCAGTATTCAGCTACGACTATCTTTCATCTTCAGCTTAGATATCCGGCTAGATCAACATCCTAAACTCCATCTGGAGCCTCAGCTTTATTCACCATAAACCTTAGCCTTCATCTGACCCATTTCGACCAACAATATTATGTCTACTTCACCTCTGAGTGTGGACCATTATGTTGTCCAGAAAATGTCCACATTAATTAATGCTCCATTTCGATCTTGAGTCCGATCTTCAATATCTACCTTGACCTTACGTGCTATGTCTTTAAAAACTAGACCAATATTCCCAATAACAAAATCTCAATAGCATCTAAACCCTCCCCGTACACGGCAAAAACTAGCTACATGTACCGGCCGCTCGTGAATGTAAAATATGTTGACTGCAATCAGGTCTTAAGGACTCGTGATTAAGCAGGTATTACCTGCAGGACCTATACTACTTACTCCTACTAACACTTTGACCATGTCTGTAAAGAGGGAAGATTCATTTCAAAATATCAAACCTTACAACATGAAATACTAGAAATCGATGTGGATTTATCACCTCATATTGTAAAAGAGCACCATCATCAAACCCTGCCAGCAGGCGGCATACACTCCTGGGATACTCACTGGACAGGGTACGACTGAAACGTTGGCTCGAGTACAAGAAATGCCCTTACAAGCGGAGTGGCCAAGTGGGTCAAGGGACGTGCCTCTGGCCCATATAACAAGCGGCTGTCCTTTGGGGTAGTGAGGGAAGAGACATTCACTTTCCTGTCAAACTGCAGGTGGGCGACCATGAGACTAAAAGCCCTCACTGAACCCCTACAATTTCTACAGTAAGAACCATACATCAAGAAGCACCACCACGGTAACTCACTATAGACCGTACAACCAACAAGCCATATAATTACTTCCTATAACTAATATTCAATCATATAAATGCTTCAAGTGAAAACAATCGTGTTCATTATCATATACATATCACATATAAAAACTCCATTTTCCAAAAGACTTCTCAAGAAAATCGAGAAAAACATCACATTTCTGGACAGTGCTCTCGCTCTAGGTACGAGTTCCTAACACGCTGGAGTCTTCCTGACGTACCATTCCATCAACTTGGGCGGGAGAGCAAGTCCATGTGTCACTAGACAAAGATATGTGACGTTAACAGTGTAGTGACCACGGGATTAATCTCAAGGAGAGTACTAATAGCATCCTCACCTCACATGGTATCATTTACCATTTTCCCGACGGTCTAGCCATCAGGTTGACGGCTATCTAAACGACCTGTGTAAAGTGAAGTCTCGTCATATGTAAAGATATTGTCCAGGATCATCAGAGGGATACCAAGTTAGTGGTAAGAATATTCTACATGTTTATGAGATACTCTGCTATAATCCCCATTTTTCCGTCGAAAAATATTTCTTTATCTAGAATACATAATGAATTATGGTTTTAAAAACCTACCCCATGCAAATTACACGAGGCCCTAAATAAGAAAACTGGTTGAATCAATAGGAAATATACGAGGACTTGTAACAGAGTCTACGAAAGATCTGATAAAAATCACAGAAACAGATTGTATCGTTACTCAGACGAGGGAAAGACTAGTTAACAATACTGCCTAACCACGAAGCAAGAACAATGAGCGCCTTAGATAGCTCCTGCTGAGAGGGAAAACTAGGTTGACTGTGTAACATTAATCCACAAGGGAAGCAAGTCACTAAAACCCCTCAATAATTATCACCAACATGGTAGTTGTACCAAGCAGCTGGGTGGTATAATTTTACCGTCCAGCTCCGGGGTTACGGAAAGGGGAAGAACCCTGGTAAACCATGAAGGAGGTGCAGCAGTCATGCCATATGCATCATATTTTCACCGGGCTGAAATATCTGGGCATGTTACAGTTACGAGGACAAAATACTTTACTTCTAAATTTCAACAATGTGGAGGAAACAACAATATGACGTGAAAGCTTTCATAAATATGAGTCCAGAGATAACTTATTCCCCAAACCTGAGTCATCTACCCAACCCACCAGTTGTCCCGTGAAGTCAACGCAGCCAATGTTAAGATCAGTTCATCCAGTGGGAAATGTTTCAAAGTCACCATCAAATATTGTTATTAAAGAATGTTGGCAGAATCAGAAATCCCAAGCAGTCATGGTTTAAAAATATATTTCCTTTATTCAAACTCGTACTTATCAATATCAACTATCGTAGCCGAACTATCACTTATTTCTATATTAAAGACCTTCGATGATTTACAAACCAATTATCTCAAAATAAAGAAAAATTAGAAATCATCACCAAAACAATATCCAGTGTACAGGAGTGAGAGGCAAGTAACAAGGACCAACTCAGTAAAAGTTGAACAGGTTGGGAGAGAATTTCAGCAACATTCGTACCGTAAGAGAAGCACATACACTTTCTATCTCTGATGGTACGGTTGGAAGTGATGAATAACTTCCATGTTTTACGGGCGTACCACGTTGCCTGGCTGGCTGCCTACAGCTCACTTACCATATAAGCATATCTTAATGGTGCAACGTTCTACATTTAAACACCCTAATGAATTACAGCTGATCATATAACTCACAATCCATTCTGTCATGTTGCTAAGAATATGACAGTATCTGTGCTTGACAACAACTGTGGGTCACAACGCACATACCTCACGCTGACGACCTTCACCCCGAGCATAAATTCTGGAGAGTACAACCGGTAGAGGGAAAATACCTTACCCACACGAATGTGGCTAAAAATAGCCATCTCCAGCCTCATGCATCGGTCACTTTGCTACGTGAGATTATGATAGTGTCATATTCCCAAGCAACACAACAACTAAAGTCGGTACAATGATCAGTGGTTCAAGGTTTACCCTCCCAGGTCACAACCCGCGTTTTTTACCTTCCATCAATTATGATTAATCTTTGATGAAACATCAGTCAAGAACCTTCAGCATCACCACGAAAAATTTGCATCGACAAATATACTTCGCAGAGCGTACACACCAAAGTCTTCTGAGAGACTTCAACCAGGAGTTGACATATTTCTTGGATCCAGAGCAAGTAAACAGGTACACAGTGTCTAGCGTTGCGAGAGAACATTTCAATAGTGTTCTACACAGCGTGTACGGTAGGTTTTAAGGCTACGTTTGGTACCTACAATACAGAAGAGTCACAGCTCGTCGGGGTATCTTCAAGTTTTTTTTTTTTTTGTCACTTGTACCCTGCACAACACGCTCCGTACCCCGGAATACCCTGCTATAAAAGACCAGACCGAGTTTGACCATTCTAATATACTACCAAGCTGGCCCTCCCAGCTGATACACTATTAATAAAGTCACACAAAGATATGACAGTCTTGACTGCGGTTGTAAACGACCTTCTTCCATTATACTTGCTTGCAGGTGCAATTAGAAAATAAGTGCGACTGTGGCCATCAACACACATCAATCAGTATGGAGCAATAGCATCGGTGATCACTGGACGAGGTGACCAACACATACCCAGTACTACAGTGCTTTAAGTACCCTAATGCTCCACCTAGAATATGCCTCTAACAACTACAACAGCGTTTTATAAATCATTAGCAAGGGTAAGCAAACTCTCCCAAACAAGTATGATAGTGTCATCACCTTTTGAAACTCCTGATGATGTCAACCTGTACACGGAAAGATGTCAGAAACGGACAGAATGATACGAGGTTACATCTACAGCTTCCCACCTCTCGAGGTAATGTTTGTTGTTATCATACACCGCCAACAATGGGAAGGTACATGATACGAAAGACCCTTTAATTCGTATATACGGAACGATGCTCTCCCACCGAAACATAAGGAAAAAAAGGTCTAATATATGCATAGGAAGACCTGGGAAGGGAAAGCAAATTCATAGCAGGTGTCTTGGAAAGCCTTCATCTTAAACCTTGGTTCTCTCCACACCAACAATACACCACCTCACACAAGGTGACAGTATGAAAAAAAAAATATCTATTTCCTTCGGTAACAGTTCATCAACCAAATTATCACTGATCCCAGCATCAACACAGAAATATTCAATAATCATAGGAATGCCTGCTGATGATGTGATAGTAGGAATATGACCAATATTATCATCTATAATCAAATGATTAATCATATGAAAAATCTTACTATACGATGGGATATCAATACACTGGAGAGGGAAGGTAGATTGAGTAGAATTGTTTCAGTGATTTAAGGTGACCTAGTCAACACTTAAGCATCTTTCCCAACCCTGTCAGCAACAAACACGTACCACGACAAAAACAGGATCACTTCCACTTCAAATGATACACGATCCAGAGTAATGGATCTCAACAAAAGGCATTTGAAACTCTCTCTCTCTCTCTCTCTCTCTCTCTCTCTCTCTCTCTCTCTCTCTCTCTCTCTCTCTCTCTCTCTCTTACTGTACAGACTCTCTAGTACATATCTGGGTAACCACTATGAAACCATTCCTCTACCTCTACGGTACGCTGGACTGACCTGGCATTGTTTTCCCAATGTGAACCAATGTGACCGGTAGTTACATTCCGCGCGAACATTTAACTGCAGACAAACTGGTTCTTTAAAGCCAGAGCCCCACATCAGACGTGTCTTGAAGCACTTGGCAAGCAAGATGTTATCGCCCTGGTGGGTACTGCTATGTTTGGCATAATTGGTGACTCAACGTTAGGTCGTTGATCTTTTTCTGTGTTTGAACGATGGAAACAAGTTTAACCTGTTGAGAGGCAGGCAGGTTGTGACGATACGCTGACACAGGAGACGTATTATTAGGATCGTGTTCACAAACTAAGCCGGCCTATCATGCAACCGCTAGGCTCCATCAGTCCCATTAGGCTTACATGCCCTTCAGCCAGAAATCGTTAGTCCTATAGCTTTCACGGCAGGTACAAACAACCCAAGAACTGGTGTTCCCACAATACTAGATATTCCTCTACAGCTTTAAACACTGTGCAGGTAAAGCGAGAGCGGCCGTTATGTAGAGCCTATACGATGAATCTTAAATCCTTTCTTGATACAAATGCAACCTTGTGTCATCTCAGTAAATGAAACTTTACCAACCTGTAATTTCGAGCTCAAATAATATGCCCTGCACACATCTGACGGCAAGTTTTTGAGGTGCTGAAAAGATATGAACAAATTTAGCGACTACTTACAATGGTTTTTTTTTTCCAGTTTACGGTGACATGTTTTTACTTTACGTCATGAGAAGATTGTCCATCTGTAAGCATGTACTGAACACCTATGCTGCGCCTCATTTCTTAACAATTACAATGCTCAGAGTCCCACTAAAGCTATAGATACGCACAAATATTCATCACACGAGAGAATTCATTGAACTACTGTAAAAACTGTGGCGTCTGGTATTGTTGCGTGTGGGGCACGCATGAGACTGCTCACGTCGCTCGCTACTACATACGTCCGGCCCCGGGCCACCTGACCCTCCCCACCTGTGATCATGCCAACTCCCTGGACAACTTACACTCCCTAGTTCTTGCTACCCTGTACCAATTCTCAGCATTACCATCTGTGTTTACTTGTAACCAGTTCCAATTCTAAACTGCTACCGGTTCAAACACAGATCATCTATGGGGAAATCATACGATATGATCAAGGAACTAAGACGTGTGTTACAGGATAAGGTATGCACATAGGTTATTCAATTGTTAATCTTATCAAGTTATCCAAGTATTCCCTAAATCTGGGTTTATTTCTCCAAAAGGAAGATACTTCGCAGTTAGGATGTAGATGTGCCAGCTCTTCCCACCAGGTTTCCGTAAAGGAATATAATATGAATTACATACATGTTCTTCTTCTACAAATGTGTCTTTCACACGAGATTCCTGAAATGGAGAAGCTTTTTCTTAATACGAAGAGAGCCAATTGGTTCCTTGCGTTCCTTGCAGTAATTTTGTCCAATATAAATTTCAGAGTCTTATTTAATGTTAATAAATCACTACACCTGTTATCACAACCTGTGTTACAAGATCTACTCAAAGACACGGTGTTCTGACTCGTTCTATCCATCACAACACTTGCTGTGGTTGTACCACATACAGGCTACTCAGTTAAGCGGCGTCAAAGTTTTCAGTATCGTATGCACAGCTGTGGTTGTGCTGTCCGTCAGATGAACGTCGTCTGTTAAGTCTCAAAGACCTAAGGTTGATCGCTTCCTAAAGTTGAATAAAATGTGGGACATAAATGTTGAAACGCCGAGAAACACACAAGGCATTACAATCACCAGTACATACATATCCCAACCATACCTTTAAAGGTTAATTGTTGCTGGTTTCTTAACAGTTACGAGTTTTTTAATAACAGAAACTTTCCTAATGGTTGCATTCTCCTAATGCCCGCAAGTTTCATATTGTTTACACATTTCTTTACTTGGCAGAGATGGTAACTAGTTACTATTTGTTATAACTCCTAATTTCTTAATGTTTACAAGTTTCCTAATCATTTCAATAGTCTTGGTGCTTTCCTAAGCAGACTGTATTATTATTAAAGGTTAACTTCCGAAACATCGAACTGTTCCCAGGACGAGACAGCCTAACACCGCTGAGGTCACGTTACGTTATGTCCGTCACGCACAAATGACAATCGTTACAGGGTATTTTTCCCCCTTTCGTCACAGCAAGAGGCTACCTGGAGCCATGATTACAATCCATAATTATAAAACCAAACATACTACAAAGATCTTTTTATTTGTCGGACAACAATGTCTCATTAAAGTTCATTAATTACTGTGTAAGAGTCTTACTATTATAGTCATCATGTTATTACACTTACCACAGTGACAGCTTTCACTGAGAGTGGTTTGAGGTCTCGCTCTCTGGAAGGAGCAATATATATATATATATATATATATATATATATATATATATATATATATATATATATATATATGTGTGTGTGTGTGTGTGTGTGTGTGTGTGTGTGTGTGTGTTGGAAAGGATCAAAATTTTGCGCGTGATCAAGTATATTCCTAAGAGTCCACGTGGAAAATAAAACATGATAAGTTCCCAAGTGTACTTGCGTGTAATAATCACATCATCGGGAGACACAAGAGAGAAATATAACAGTTAGTTGATATACAACGAAGAGACGTAGCTAGGACGCCATTCGGTAAACATGCGATTGTCCATGTTATATTTCTCTCTTGTATCTCACCTGATGATGTGATCATTACACGAAAGTGCACTTGGGAACTTATCGTGTTTTATTTTCCCCGTGGACTCTCAGGAATATATATATATATATATATATATATATATATATATATATATATATATATATATATATATATATATATATATATATATTTCTTTCTTTCTTTCATACTATTCGCCATTTCCCGCATTAGCAAGGTAGCGTTAAGAACAGAGGACTGGGCCTTTGAGGGAATATCCTCACCCGGCCCCCTTCTCTGTTCTTTCTTTTGGAAAATTAAAAAAAAACGAGAGGGGAGGATTTCCAGCCACCCGCTCCCATCGGTATATATATTACTGTAAAACATACTGTGTCTAGCTCCAGCACACACAATGAAATTTCCCTCATAGGTGCTGACAACACACGATACGCTATGTATAAGGTTGAATATTACAAATATGTAAATCACACGTAAACACTCAATACTACCGTGTCTATAATGTGCTATAATATTAATCTCCTTCTAACAACAATGATCTCAAGAAAGGCATCTTGTGAACCCTGCCAAGCCTGATATGTGGTCTACCACACCTCCTCACAGGCCTCATATGATGCTACGGGATGACACACAAAGTGGATCCAAATATCAAGGCCAATTCATTCTGACTATCTTAACGGCTAAAACTATATGAACATATGAAATATATCAATTTCCTCTGTACAGTTACCTGTATATCTTCTACAACAAAATACCAAGTAATAATACCTGTTGTGGTTTAAAATCTGTGTAAGGAAACCCAAGCAATTTCTATTTCTATATCTATAAAGAAAAAATCCAAACTGTGAAAGTGTTATGCCAGCGGCCACCAGTGCTGCTCCGACGACTCACAGGTGCAGCCTGAAAAGTGAGCGAGGGAAGGAAAAACGAGTGATAATGTCTGATATTATATTAAGCTGGAATACGTGTGCAGGAGGTGAGGCAGCCCATGACTGTGTGCGTGCAGGAGGTGAGGCAACCCATGATTGTGTGTGTGCAGGAGGTGAGGCAGCCCATGATTGTCTGTGTGTGTGCAGGAGGTGTGGCAACCCATGATTGTGTGTGTGCAGGAGGTGAGGCAGCCCATGACTGTGTGCGTGCGGGAGGTGAGACAGCCCATGAATGAAAGTCGATAAAAGAAAGTGAATTCGCGACAGGAAGAGGCGGCCATGATCAAAATTCTTCCTTTGACCCAGTCTAAAACTGTCCACTGGTGGTGATGGAGGGAATGGCGGCACATACAGACAGGAATGAGGCATCAGTCAACTGGTTCTCAGCACATTCACAAGATGTCATCGGTAAGTGATCGGTTGATGGTAAGTGGACACAGAAGTTTACGCGAACAAACATAAGGAGACGCCCACTGACCCAGAACAACATGATCTGCCAACCATATTATCTTACAAATCAAATTCATTTTCTAGATACGTAAGGTTATTGTAGAACGATATCTTCACTTGCCATTCCCTCCACAAATACAGCTAGAACACGCAAACACACACACACACACACACACACACACACACACACACACACAGAGAGAGAGAGAGAGAGAGAGAGAGAGAGAGAGAGAGAGAGAGAGAGAGAGAGAGAGAGAGAGAGAGAGAGATGGCAATGAGGTCACCGGTAAGATCAATGGTGGGGAGTGGTTACTCAGGCGGATCTTTAATAATGGTGACGTCAAAAATGTTAAGTAATGCCCAAGCTAAGTCCTGGGGGCTTGTTAGCTGACTGTAAAGGTGATTGGACGGTCGAAGATACGTGGTGACGGATCACTAAGTCATGTCTTTCTTGAATGAGCGTTGACCTTACTGGCTGGGATGTGGAAGGCTCGGGGGATGAAAATGTTCAGCCGGGTAACATGACGGCCGGGGAGCTGCCCACCTTCTTCATGAGGGAGACCTCCCTCTCATTAAGCACATGACTAGTGCTCTCTCTTACCAGCAAGTGGATATCATGATGATCTGCACACCAGAAGTGAGAGGGCGCTCAGGTAACTGACCGAACCGTGTGACTGACTTAATGCTGGCCCTAACGTCGGCGTCGTGGACGCCCTCAAGGTTGGACTTGACCTCCAGTAAATGACCGGAAGCCCTGATCACTGAGAGGGAGCAACCACACCTTACTGCACACCCGACGGTTGAAAAACCACTTGGCGACTGTCAGTCCTCAATGACTTTTTTTTCGCACGTCCAGTTCCGTGACATGAGGGAAATGTCTCTTGTAAAAGACGTAAAACAAAGCAAAATGATTTTTGGTACGTTACAACCAATTATTCGTAATATGGCTAACTTATTAAGACCATGATTATACGGAGCACAGCAGACCACGTGCTTATTTAACAAGCCAGAGAAATATACTCACAAAATGCTACTCGAGGAGGGACAGAAGCGGTTGCTTGGCTGCTGTGTCACATGACAGGCAGCAGGGATGTTCTGTGCATTTAAGGAAAGCTGAAGGTTATCTATTTCTTTTTTCTTATTATGCTTAACCACATGGCAAACATGACCTAATCATGACCATCCCGGATGAAACACAAAGTAAAAAGATTAAAATCAGTGATATCTCCTTAGGTGTTTGTACACTTGACACTTACTTTGAGGTGGAAAGGTTGTAGGAAGAGGGAAGGAGTAAACAGGGAAAAGTATTCCAGAGCTTCACTTGTCAACAGAGGAAGGAGGTACCATAACGGTCAATCCTCGTGTGGCTGACCCTCGTGCAACATCTATGAAAAGCAGGAGCCTAGCTCGTGCTACAGGTCCAACTCTTATGACAGAAACACAAATAAACATCTTACAATTACAGTGACCGAAATAATACCTTAAAAACTGGGACGGGAAAAGATGGTAGAAGAGAGGTGACAGGTGGCTAGTTAATAATGTCTTCTGACTCCTTCCTCGCTCACAGGTAAGTACAAGAAGAGCCACCCCAGGTATGCAAGCAACACTCCGAACTGTGTGAATAAAACTCCTGTAGCTATGGAATAGCTGCTCATAAGGTGAATAATCATGGTACCTATAGAAGCATCCCAGGTTCAGTGAAGCTGATTTTCTAATGTGGGGTTTCCAGAGCAGAAAGAGAGATATAGTTATGATCAAAATACTCAAGTTACTGTTGGATTGAGCTGTACATTCTTTATTTTCATAGTGGTAAAAGGGTGAGACTTAGAAAAAGATATGGTAAGATACTGGGTTTTGCACCAATGAATTTAATCAGGTTACTGATCTCCCTTTACTGATACTGCATAGGGGTATAATCATGAACCAAAATTGGACTAAAGGACATAACTGACCCCGTCTAATGCACAAAACTTCTCGGTCACTTCAAAGGTCTTACCCAAACAAATACAAATGGAGTCTGCAGTTTTCCAATAATCTAGAAGAAAACCTAGCAATGGATATCCAAAATAGAGGTAACTATCATGAATCAAAACCTAACCAGTTAAATGGCTACGCCTACCAAAAGTCTGCGTCACGTGAGACTCCGTTTCTAAAGTTAATACGAGTATGATTTGTGGGTCATCGTCAGTCACCTTAGACGTAGTGGTCGGGGTCCACATCTTATCTATGTTAATCTTTAAGTTATGGTCGGGGTCCACATCTTATCTATGTTAATCTTTAAGTTATGGTCGGGGTCCACATCTTATCTATGTTAATCTTTAAGTTATGGAGATAAGAAACACCACGAAACAAAAGTCTCGATTAAAAAATTTTTGTCACAGACCTTAAACCACAGACGAAGTCCGTATTTATGGAGTTTCTGAGATGCAGTTATCATATTTCAAAATGGGTCAGGACGTAGTTGTTAGAAAACATGAGAAGGGTTAAGAATGTAGCCAAATAACCGCTGTCTAAATACATTTATGTGCCAGTTACGTATGGCTTGAGCTAGCTAGAGAAATGATACGTTTAACATTCACACGACTCCCTCAGGCCAAGTGTTTATGGATGTTCCGTATACTTCCAATAGTTCCCATGGTTCTTGGGGTTGGCCTACCATGGTTCTTGGGGTTGGCCTACCATGGTTCTTGGGGTTGGCCTACCATGGTTCTTGGGGTTAGCCTACCATGGTTCTCGGGGTTGGCCTACCATGGTTCTTGGGGTTGGCCTACCATGGTTCTTGGGGTTGGCCTACCATGGTTCTTGGGGTTGGCCTACCATGGTTCTTGGGGTTGGCCTACCATGGTTCTCGGGGTTGGCCTACCACGGGAACAAAGTCTGGAAATATGTACTGGGCGTGTGACCTGGGCCCCACTAAACTTTTGCCACAGTGGCATCCATCACGCATCCTTCACTGAATTAACATCAAATATATGAAGAGTTTGTAATCTAATAACAACCATCAAGTTCACGATCACATAATAACCTTGGCATTGTTTACTGATGGAAAACAGAGCGATATTCAAGTCAAACAGAAGCAATTCATCACACGACATGAGAGGGAAATAAAAGAAGCCTTCCCTTGATGGCCAAGGTTTCCCCAGTTACAGCATTTTATTTTTCATTTCCTCAGTTATTTCTTTCTGTATGAGGCAATGAATGGGGATCGTCTGTGTGAATCATTATTTCCTTTGAAAACTGAATGTCTTCTTATTTCTGACGCTCCTGTTGCAAACTTATTGTCTGTCTCAACTTCGTTGGGCAAAGAATTCTATAACCGCCCAGGGAGGAACTCCTAGCATGCCATTCAGCTACAGTATGAAAATCACAAGGTGGTACGACTGATGGCTTACAAGGGCACTTCAGTACTGCGAAGTACTGGTGGTGGAGTAAGCTCTTGAGCCTTAGGCACGTCGGAAGAGGGCCTCACTCGCCTACTATGTGGCCAGAACTATAAACAGAAGGTACCCCACCTTATGATGCTCCTCACAATCTGGCATAATAATGAACCAACATAACGTTAGGAATACGGCGGAGTGTCCAGCGTTTACGACAGACGAGATGCGTTAGGATGCAGCAGGCGTGGCTGACAAGGTCCAACTTAGATCACTATTGCAGACACTGTGTGTGTGTGTGTGTGTGTGTGTGTGTGTGTGAGTTAGTGCCTGCAATGGCCCTTCATCTGGCTCGAACTAGTTTAATCGGTGGCTGACCTTCAGCAGGCCATGGTCACTCACCTGCCTCTTGTGAAGCACGCAGGCAACACGCCTCCACCACGACAGTAGCATGGGTCTTCAGAGTCCTTGAGACGTCGTGAGTAGGTCGCACGCTTCTCAGGGTAAACCAGAGAGGAGGTGGGCGTGTCACACAAGGGCCTCGAGGCACCGTAAGATCGAAGATCTGGGAAGATCCTCGAGGCAAATATGGAAACGAGGCTCTACCGTGATTTCAAAGTCAGCCCGAGGAGGAAGGACTCTCAAAGGCATCGTCAAGTAAGGGAAGAGAGTACCGTAGAGTCAAATGTTCCTTCTGGTCACGTGAGCTACAGGGATTTCAGGTGAGCCTGAGATATGGCGAGATAAGAGCTACGCAACAAAGTAGAACAGAGGTTCTCATGTCTACATGAGGACCTAGTGGCAACTTGCAGCTCAAGTGACCCATGAGGAGGACCAAAAGTTTCCTAATAAATCGTAAGTGTATAAGACCTCTAGAAAAGCAGCCTTGAATGGGTAAATCCATTTCACTTAAGAGAAAGGGAAGACCCGGCTAACGAGGGCTTCGTGGCACGAGGGGAGAAATGGGAGGTTTCATATAAGATGGATCGACGAGGTCCTCTGGATGGTCTCAGGGATGCTTCATGAGCGATTTGTTTTTTCTTTTTCACAGCTTGGCTGGATAACGGGCCGCCATGTCCGCCAAGTGTTGGCAGTTCCTTGCTCTTGCCTGTGGCGTTTTGCTACAGTTCTACCTCACCTCATCACACCCACCAGCACTACACGTGCACTCAGGCTAAGATCACTATCACTTACACACCTACCATTACTCCCATCTGCTACTAAAAAGTTACGTCCAACAACATAATATCACCCCCTACACCACGCTGAAGTAAACCTCCTTCTACCTAAACGCCTACTGCTACTGCAGCACAGTTACCTACACACTTGACATTGCCCCCTATTTGCTCATATACAGACCTGCTATTTCCACCA